>NW_021821132.1:0-102815 GCF_901001135.1 Rhinatrema bivittatum | reverse complement strand
CTGTCAGCATTTTACCAGCATTTTCCTCCGTTTTCAGAGTCGGCAGAAGTCAAGAAACCTCCGATGCAGTACTTTTACAAAATGCAGCTGTGTGTCGGGGTTATGTTTAAGCAGATGTAGTATTTCAAGGATTTCTCTTTATACTATAAGCTATAGCCAGATTATTCCATAGGATTATAAGGCTCACTTTTTATACGCATAAGATTGGACTAAAAATAAAAAAAAAACATTAAATGGACCTAAAATTAAGCTATAAGCCTTTGGGCGTTTTCCCACAGGCAAAGATATTGATGGCCCTATATCTATGTGTGTATATAAATATATATACATATCTATATTTATGTCTATCTATATGTTCTGAGTACCCTACTCAGTAGAGCTGCTGTCGGCATGATTGAATGAAGCCTGCAGCTTGACTTGAAGAGCCCCCTCATGCAGGTCTTTTCTAAACACCGGACCCATGTCAGGGTGTAAGGATCCTATTTTTAAACTGAAAAAAAAAATGTTTCCTTAAAAGAGCAAGTCAGGTATATAGTGATCAATGATTATTTAAAAGGCAAATGAAGGCATTCAGCTGGGAGCGCCTAGTTATGAATGTCTTAATTTTAAAGATTTTTTGATTATGTTGCAAAGGTTGCCCAACCGTTTAGCCATTTACTGATAAAAACTAGTGGTCAAATCGAGTTTTATGGTTGCCACTGGCTTTCTTCCACCCTAGAGCTAGGAAACTCCATGCATAGTAGCCTGTTAATAACTGCATGATTAGGGTGTTGAACCAAAACTCTTCCAGTGCTCAGCTCTGCCTCTACCAGCGTGCACCATCGCAACAAACAGTGAAAGGGGGTGGGAGACAATTCGCTGCTAGGGCTGACTAGCCATCATTTTGTGGTGTGGGGATGTCCTGGGGGAGGAGGGGGCGTCAGCTTCCTTTCAGGACAGTACACCTGCATGGATACAGTTCAATCATTGCAGTTTCACACTGGGCCCTCACCCACCGCGCACCCTCTCAACCAGGGCAGCTCACCAGAAATATCCCAGACGCGGACAGTCTGGTCCAGGCTGGCAGATACCACCAGGTCCTCAGAAGGGTGGAACTGGGCACACATCACGTAGTGGTTATGGCCTGTTAGAACACTGTGAGGGGGGACAAAAAGAAAAGCAAAAATGAACATTGAAAAACAGTGCACAACACGCAGCAATTAAAGAGACAGATCCTCAAATTCCCGTTTCTTAGATCCGCTGTGTGAGGAATCACACTTACTGCAGAATCCTGCAGTGCAACCTACCATAATACATATGGACTAGAACCCGCACTTTACTCTTGCCAAGTCACAGGCTGAGTTTTTTTGGTTTTTTTTTTTTTTAGCCTAGTTGCCCACTGAGCCAACCCCCTGCGTTGCCTCATCAACGCAGGTTTCATATGGAGATTCTGTGAGGGCCAGGAAAAAAAACTCCTTCCCCTGCTAATGCTGACTGCAAAACACCATCTACCCAAGAATTTATCTGTGGGGGTTCTCCAGCCCTTTTTCTGTAGTTAATTATCCAATTTTTTGTTTTGTTTTTTTGTTTTTTCCAGACACAAGTCCTAGATTGCCAGTTCCAAACTCGTATAGTCTGATCATCAGAAGCACTCAGGATCCAAGGATACTCCTGGAAGCAAAAAAAAAAAAAAAATCCTAAATCAAGCCAAGCCACTAACACTAGCTCGCTGCTGTGCATGCCAACACCAAAGAATCAGCTTTGCAAGGATTGGGAAGAAGAGGGCCCTGTGCAGGAGCCTTCATAGAAAGGAGTCCTGCCATGTGGTGCACGGACACGGGAAGAGCAAGAGGAAAATAAAACCATGGGACTCACATGATGGAAGAAGGTGGTGCGAATGTAGTCAAGGTGTCCGAGAAGTGTAAAGAGACAGCGACGCAGCTTGTAATTCCAAACCTACAAAAAAAAAAAAAAAAGGAAAAAGTCAAACTGCAGCTTGACGTGACACCATTTTCCTCCTCTCTTCTAATTAAGCAATGTGTCCCCCCACCCCCAGAGCTTTCTTTCATTCCTAGTTGATAAAACATCAAATTTTACATCCCAGCACTGTACGTATTCTATTACAAATGCACAGAAAAAGAAACTATATAAATGCAAAATGTTAACTTTCTTTCCCCTATAATCTTTGAGGTACAAGCAAGGGTCCTGCTAACAGGTCCTATACTAGAATATTATGGGACTGCTATTCTGGGGATGGGGGGGGGACGGGACCATTATCTCACTCACATTTCGACAGGAACATACCAGACCACCATTTCAGCTGAACAAATTCATAGAGTTTAAATTTAAAACGGAAAGCAGAATTTAGTTTTGCAGAATGATTTTTTTCATCGCAAACTGAACCAAGCAGAGGTAAAGGGGTAATTTCATTATAAGATATACAGAGATCAAAACAGAGCATGAGAAGATGTCACTGTCAACTGGTAAGAAGATTAATTAAACAAACAAAAAAAATTATACATAACTGCATCCCAGGTCAACTTTGGAGGCACTGCTGTAATACAATAATTCTCTCTCACTGAGTTCCAATTACATTAAAAACCCCCAAAACATTTTAGAAACCTTGTATGCATGTACATTTTTCCTTTTCCCTCCATTACAGTTTCTGCCTTACTTTGATTTTATAGTCATCCCCTCCAGAGACGAACAGTGGCTGCTGCTTGTGGAAATCAATCCCTCGCACGGGACCTTGATGGATACAGAATTGATTAGTCTTTGCTGAAAAACCACCAACATAATTGCCACCATGCCGTTTTTTTTTAAGCTGCTCTAGAACCAACATGGCTACTACAAGCTTCCAACATGACTGTCGGTGGCTCAATCTTCCCTCTAAAAGTACTACTTAGGGCAGGGGTTCTCAAACCAGTCATCAAGACACCACCTAGCCAGTCAGGTTTGCAGGATATCTACAATGGGGGGCAGTGCATGCAAATTTATCTCATGAACATTCATTGTGGATATCCTGAAAACCAGACCTAATTGTGTCTCTCCAGGATTGGAGTTATCTACCTCTGTCCAAAGAACTGGAGCCCCATGTTATAAATATTAACTGAAGTCTAGTTAGCAGTAGAGAGTGGAGCAGTTGAGAGCTGTTTTGGACCTTGGGCAATTAAAATATTCAAATCATAACTTACCTTTAATCCAGCATTTACAACCCAGTTCTGGAGGCATATTTAACCAGTCTGATTTGAGGGTATTAGTAATGAATATTTATTAGATAGATTTGGATACATTAGAGACCCAGTGCATACAAATCTCTCATATACATATCCAGAAAACTCATCTGGTTAGATATGCCTCCAGGATTGGATTGGCAGTGCTTTAAATAGTTCTCTTCCCCAGATTCCTTCCCATCACCCTACTTAACTTCCTCCGTCAATTTGCTTCTTTTTCTTCTCTCTTTTCCCTCATTTCTGGACCCCTCTACCAATCAAGGCCCCTTGTTATCCCTTCTCCCACTCTGTAACAATATCTTATAAGCAGTGAGTACCAATTCAACTGCTGTGCCTCCCCTTCTCCCTGAAATTTTAGGCACATCGACCTGTAATTTAAATGCTCAGTGACTGCAGCAGTGGTAATGCTGGTCAGCACTGGCAGTCTAGAGCAGGGATTGACTTCTTTGGGCCCCTTACTATTTTAGTCCTTGGGGAAACTGCCCTCTCTGTCTGGCAAAGAACATTTAACACTGTGCCATTTGGCCAGCATAGCTGTATCACCACTGGTTTACTAAACTTATTTCCCCCTTGAATATAAAATGTATGTTTTGAATCACTGCTCTAATAAAATAACCGGGTCCCAGAGTATTCACAGGGGAATCACTACGCATACATTATTTTCCCTTCCCTCTAGAGAAGTCTTTGAACTGCTATCCTAGCTCAGCTACTCACCATCATGTTCGTCAAACTTGTCGATCAGAGTGCACATACGGTAGTCCCAGAGCTGTATGACCCATTGTGCAAGCTGGTCAATATCCAGGGCCGTTTGGGGTGAAAGCTGAGGCCTAGAAAAGAAACAGATGTGCACTGCCGACGCCGAACAGCTCTTATCTCGCGTCTCTAGAACACCCCCCCCGGTACCAATTCTTTCTACGACAGCCGCACGCACACCGGTACCTAACACCGCTGGCCAGCACAGGCCTTCCCGCTACTCCGAGTGAATTCAAGGCGAGAGAAGAGGCAGCCTTGGACTAACCACGGAGACCGGAGTTGACAAAGAGTGCGTATAAGGGGGACCGGCTCCGTGAAATCACACTAACAGGTGTATACTGCACGTTCAGCGGGCAGAGCCTCGCCGCCATGGACAGGCCCCGGGCCCCTCCCGCGTCACCCTCTCACCTTTCACGCGCGCAGATTTGGTCTCGAATTTGGTCAGCATCCTGCCGGCTCCCCGCGCGCCCTTCTCTCCGTGTCTCGCAGGCAACCGGCTGCAGCGGCGGCTCCGGCTCCACGTCAGCGTAGCGGAAGCGCCTGGGCCGCGGCTACCCCGCCACCCACTTCCGCTTCTGCGCCTCGGCGCTCCTCGACCCCCGCCCTTTCCCGGTCCCTCCCAGCACCAGCGAGCCCAGCGGGCGGAGGGAGCGTCTTTCCAGCCACTTCCGGGCGAGGAAAAGCGGAAGTCTGGCTGTGGAACCATGGCGGGTGGCAGCGGGCGGAGGCACCGGGAGCCCCGCGGGGCTTCTCCTCGCACTCTGCAACGTCCTCCTCTTGCTGTCAGGTGAGGCCCACAGCCGCAGGGTCCCGGGTCGGGGAGGTGCGCTGGCTCCCTGGGGTTTAACTGATTACTCCCTCCCATCCCACGCTCTTTCTCCATTCAACTACTGCTCCATTCAAGCACCCGTTTTCTATATCATCTCCCCTCTACCCAGTTATCAACCTCCAGACTGTCTTCACCCATTCACTCCTCACCCCATTCCCCGGTCTCTCCTAACACCTTCCTCTCAGCCTGCATCCTCCATCACTCCGTCCTCTAATCCCCCTCCTCCCCAATCACTGTTTATTCCTCTCTTCACTCCTTCCCCTCCCGCATTCATTCCTCATACTTCTAATCACCTATTACCCTCGCCATCCTCTTTCCAGGTCGCCCCTCCAACCCTCATCCAGTTCATGGTTATCCTTCCCCCCTCCCTCCCTCTCTCTCTTCTCCTTCAGGGATTCGCTACATAGCGGCAGTCACCTGGCCTTCCGATAGAGACTATAGTCCAGTCCTGGATGTTTGATAACTCTTTCCTCCCCCCATCCCCTCCCAATCATAGTGCATTCTGGTACCTGTATTGGAGTATTAAAGGACTACAAATCCCACAGTGCACTTAGATGTAACTTTACGATACGTGAAAAAAAAAAAAAAAAGGAAGTCTCGCTCCAATAATCTGGTCACTTTGCAGCTCTGCGGGTTCACGTTCTTGCAAGAATTTGACACAGAAAAGGAGACTCGGGACCCATTGAGTCTTTACTTTGGATCAATTTCTGGTTCCTTTTCTATCAGTTCTCCTGAGTTTTCGTTAGTTTACTTATGGCCGTTCAGGTTTTTGTTACCAAGAGCGTTGGGTCAAGGATAGGCTTATCTAGTCCTGTGTTTGTACTCTTGACATATATGTGCCTGTTGTAGTCTGGGACTCGTAGTCTCATCTTTTTCAGTATTACAGGTCCGAGGGCATTGGATTATTAATAGATTGCAATATCTTTTATTGTACCAACATAACCAAAAGATGTTTTACATGCAAAGTTTTGAGATCACATGGAAGGGACCCATATGGTCTCGTACCATGTAACAATATGTACCTAAATAATTAATCATGTTAAAAAAAAAATCAGTGAGACCCATGGTTATTATAGAAACATAGAAAGATTAAATGATTTCTTTGCTTCAGTGTTTACTGAAGAGGATGTTGGGGAGGTACCCGTAATGGAGAAGGTTTTCATGGGTAATGATTCAGATGGACTGAATCAAATCACGGTGAACCTAGAAGATGTGGTAGGCCTGATTGACAAACTGAAGAGTAGTAAATCACCTGGACCGGATGGTATACACCCCAGAGTTCTGAAGGAACTAAAAAATGAAATTTCAGACCTATTAGTAAAAATTTGTAACTTATCATTAAAATCATCCATTGTACCTGAAGACTGGAGGATAGCAAATGTAACCCCAATATTTAAAAAGGGCTCCAGGGGCGATCCGGGAAACTACAGACCGGTTAGCCTGACTTCAGTGCCAGGAAAAATAGTGGAAAGTGTTCTAAACATCAAAATCACAGAACATATAGAAAGACATGGTTTAATGGAACAAAGTCAGCATGGCTTTACCCAGGGCAAGTCTTGCCTCACAAATCTGCTTCACTTTTTTGAAGGAGTTAATAAACATGTGGATAAAGGTGAACCGGTAGATATAGTATACTTGGATTTTCAGAAGGCGTTTGACAAAGTTCCTCATGAGAGGCTTCTAGGAAAAGTAAAAAGTCATGGGATAGGTGGCGATGTCCTTTCGTGGATTGCAAACTGGCTAAAAAACAGGAAACAGAGAGTAGGATTAAATGGGCAATTTTCTCAGTGGAAGGGAGTGGACAGTGGAGTGCCTCAGGGATCTGTATTGGGACCCTTACTGTTCAATATATTTATAAATGATCTGGAAAGAAATACGACGAGTGAGATAATCAAATTTGCAGATGACACAAAATTGTGCAGAGTAGTTAAATCACAAGCAGATTGTGATAAATTGCAGGAAGACCTTGTGAGACTGGAAAATTGGGCATCCAAATGGCAGATGAAATTTAATGTGGATAAGTGCAAGGTGATGCATATAGGGAAAAATAACCCATGCTATAATTACACGATGTTGGGTTCCATATTAGGTGCTACAACCCAAGAAAGAGATCTAGGTGTCATAGTGGATAACACATTGAAATCGTCGGTTCAGTGTGCTGCGGCAGTCAAAAAAGCAAACAGAATGTTGGGAATTATTAGAAAAGGAATGATGAATAAAACGGAAAATGTCATAATGCCTC
The DNA here is from genome assembly GCF_901001135.1 of Rhinatrema bivittatum. NCBI lineage: Eukaryota > Metazoa > Chordata > Amphibia > Gymnophiona > Rhinatrematidae > Rhinatrema > Rhinatrema bivittatum. Next base: position 95,779 of record NW_021821132.1, on the reverse strand, counting down.
TGTATCGCTCCATGGTGAGACCGCACCTTGAATACTGTGTACAATTCTGGTCGCCGCATCTCAAAAAAGATATAATTGCGATGGAGAAGGTACAGAGAAGGGCTACCAAATGATAAGGGGAATGGAACAACTCCCCTATGAGGAAAGACTAAAGAGGTTAGGACTTTTCAGCTTGGAGAAGAGATGACTGAGGGGGGATATGATAGAGGTGTTTAAAATCATGAGAGGTCTAGAACGGGTAGATGTGAATCGGTTATTTACTCTTTTGGATAGTAGAAGGACTAGGGGACACTCCATGAAGTTAGCATGGGGCACATTTAAAACTAATCAGAGAAAGTTCTTTTTTACTCAACGCACAATTAAACTCTGGAATTTGTTGCCAGAGAATGTGGTTCGTGCAGTTAGTATAGCTGTGTTTAAAAAAGGATTGGATAAGTTCTTGGAGGAGAAGGCCATTACCTGCTATTAAGTTCACTTAGAGAATAGCCACTGCCATTAGCAATGGTTACATGGAATAGACTTAGTTTTTGGGTACTTGCCAGGTTCTTATGGCCTGGATTGGCCACTGTTGGAAACAGGATGCTGGGCTTGATGGACCCTTGGTCTGACCCAGTATGGCATTTTCTTATGTTCTTATGTTCTTATAGAAATGACTACAGAAAAGGATCAAATGGTCCATCCAATCTGCCCAGTAAGCCTGTGCTGTATATGTTACCCCATGTTTATATTCCCTGCTATGCCTTGCTTGAAGCATAGAACAATGTTTGAGTTGCATCATAGTAACAGTCTTGTTGTTTAAGGGTAGTAACCGCCGCATCAGCAAGTTACCCCCATACTTGTTTCCCCAGACCCAAAAAGTTGGGGCTCGGTTGCTGAACAAATCCAATTCCCCTTCTCCCCCTTTTGTTGAAGCAGAGAGCAATGATAGAGTTGTATCAACAGCATCAAGGCTTGTTGGTTAAGGGTAATAACTGCCATACCAATACGTTATTTCATGCACTCTTTCTTCATTAATAGGGACGGACCCAAAAAACAAAGCGGTAGCCGATCCAGTGAGCTGTGTAACAGTGACGACAATAGGAATCGGATGATAACAAGCCCTTTATTAAAATGCCCGACTCTGGCCGAGTTTCGCTCCCTTGCACAGAGCTGCCTCAGGGGCAATTCATTTTACCAGGACTTGATTTGATCAATGCAGAAAAATTGTATTGATTGTGCCTTCAGTGCCGATGTATTTTCAATCAAATAGACTTGATCTAATCAGCGTAGTGTTGCTACGTAATAGCTGCTTTGAGGTAAAACCGTTCTAATTTGAAATGACGAGCCGTGACTTAGCTGGTCAAGAGCTTGACCAGCTAAGTCACGGCTCGTCATTTCAAATTAGTCAAGTATAGAACGGTTTTACCTCAAAGCAGCTATTACGTAGCAACACTACGCTGATTAGATCAAGTCTATTTGATTGAAAATACATCGGCACTGAAGGCACAATCAATACAATTTTTCTGCATTGATCAAATCAAGTCCTGGTAAAATGAATTGCCCCTGAGGCAGCTCTGTGCAAGGGAGCGAAACTCGGCCAGAGTCGGGCATTTTAATAAAGGGCTTGTTATCATCCGATTCCTATTGTCGTCACTCTTTTCTTCATTTCCATCCTTTAGCCTTTAGGGTTTCACAGTATAGCATTGTAATAGCAAGCTTACAGTGCTATCTATGCATGAAGATTTCTTGGACAAAGAATCGTTGCATTATGATTGTCAAGAGTTTGTAGGACTGTAATTATATAACTTCAGTTCACAATCCTCATGAACTGCCTCACATGCTGCAAGAATTCAATGACTCTGTCTAGCGTTTGCTTGAGGCAATGTAACCATGAATGCGCCCAGGAAAGCTGAAACCCCCAGCCTTACTGTACTCTCCTCTCAAGCTTTCCTGAGTTACGGCTTCCCAGACTGCTTCAAAGCATGAGAGAGAGAGAGGCAGGCAGTCTTGGCTTTCTAACATTTCTCCCACTGCTTTCTTAGTAGACTATAATTTATTTATTTAGCATTTTTATATACCGATTTTCCAGTAACAGAATTACTAATCAAGTCGGTTTACATTTTAAACAATAACATGACAGGAGGATGTCTTACAATAAACAGGAAGATTGAACTTGGATAAATAATTGGGGTTAACAACATAAAGCTACATCTTTAGTCTTTAGTCTTGATCATTTATAATAACTTTATTAGAGCAACAGGAGAATAATCAAAACGTTATCTAAGCTTAATATCTTGCTTATCCAGTCCTGGCATGGCTCTGGGTGCCACCCGGGTCTTTTTCAGGTCTTCTATCCTCACAGTGACACACATGCATTTATTTTATCTACTGTCTATACTTTGGTTAAAGAACCAATCAGATTGCAAGTAAAAGGCTATAAGAGATTGGTGAAGGAACTGCCTGGCCCATCCAGTCTGTGTCTGCATGGTGCTCAACATAACAGTATACCATTCTGTTTCTTCATTAAGACCTTCTGGAACTATTTGTTTATTTTTAAAGTAAAGATCTGGTATTGATCTCCCCCTCTCCACAATGGCTGTTTCCTAATTAAGCAACAGCAATGCTTTGAAGAAAAGTGATATGCAAATGTATTACTAACCAACTTCTACCACACAGTTCACTGAAGCAGCAGTTCTGTCAATGATTACATAAAAACTTGATTGTTGCTTTTATAAATACACAGAATATAATGGCAGAGGAGGAGCGCTAGGCTGCATTACTCCATCCATTTTCATTCCTAGTGCAGTATCATAGATCCCAGTAGATCTCTGGCTTTTCCCTCACTTCTTTGCCACTAAAGATCGTCTGTACTTGTCCCAGGTACCCCCTCCTGCAGAGGGGGTACTGGTATATATGGTTACGCCCCTCGAAGTCTATTCTGACTCCATCTGCTGGACGGGGGACATAACCCACCGTCTGGACTGAGCCTGGTACTACAGGAACGAAAATTAGCAGGTAAGGAATAATTTTCTTTTAAAGGGAAACTGTTATTCAGAGAAGATCTGGAGCAGTTAATGAAGCATTTGGGAGAATCGAAAGGGAATAAGTTGTGTGAGGATAAGAAGACTTTTCCTGCCTCGATCTCGCTTTTGAGATATGAGAAGATTTTGCTCCATCAGAAGTTCTTCAGCTTTAGTGCAAAAGCAAGACATGGGAAGGCAGCAGTCCTTTTGGGGGACACTCAGACCTTGGGACAGTTCTGGCCAGGAGGCTGGAAGGACTAAGACCTCCCAATGAGGTCATGCGGGTCCACTCTTCCTTGGGGGGGGGGGTGTGGAGATTAGCCCTCTTTTAGGAGGTCACGGTGCAGCAATGGGTTCTGTAAGTGATAAGAGACTGCTACGCTTTAGAATGTTCTCGCCCTCTCAAAGAAACCTATGTGAGGTCCCATTGTGCTTCCCGCGTCAAGCGAGAGATTGTTCAGGATACGTTGCAGCGGCTGTGGCGCCTGGACACTGTTGTCCCAGTTCCCCCCCCCCCAGAGGAATGAGGAAGAGGAAGGTACTCTGAACTTCGTGGTTCCCAAAAAGAAGGGCACTTTTCAGCCCATCCTCGAGCTACAGAAGGTCAATGCGGTGCTGTGGGCAGGGCCGGAAGAAGCAGTAGGTGCCCTAGGCCTGGGCCTAGCTCACCGACCATTAGGGGGTGTGAGCCATGTGGGGCCATCTCCACTCACGGCCCAAAAAACTAAAAGGAAGGAGTCGGGGCGGCGACCAGGGGTAGGGGGGGTGTCTGTACGACCGGGGGGGGGGGGGGGGGGGGCGCGGGGTGGCAGCGCAAAGCAGAAAGTGCCTAGGGTGCCTAATCCCCTTGCACCGGCCCTGGCTGCGGGTCCCACGTTTTCAAATGGAGACGCGAACTGTGATAGCAGCGGATCGCAAAGGGGAGTTTCTGGAGTCGTTTGATTTAGCAGAGGCCTATCTGCACATCCCGATACATTCTGACCATCTGAAGTTTCTGTGGTTCATGGTGCTAGGAGAGCATTTTCAGTTTCATGCTCTGCTCTTCAGGGTGGCGATTTTGAGTTACCGCAGTCTCTGGACTGGGTAGTGGACCTGGCAAAGAGCCATCTGGAGCCCCCCCCCCCCCCCCAGTCGTTGGAATATCTGGGGGCATGGTTTGATACCCGAATAGGCAAGGTGTTCCCTACCTTGGACAGGATTGTGAAGTTTCAGTCTCAGGTGCTTCATCTGCTGCATCTTGCTGATCCCAGGGTCTGGGATTATTTGCAGGTCCTGAGTTCTATGGCATCTATGCTGGGGTTAGTTCCTTGGGCACTTGCTCACATGCGGCCGCTACAGAGGGCACTTTTGTCCCATTGGAATCCACTATTGGAGGAGTTTTAGCTTCCTTTGCCACTTCAGGGTGGTTCCAGGTCCAGTCTTTCGTGGTGGCTTTCATATCCCAGTTTGGAGAGAGGAGCAGAACTGGAGATTCTGGACTGGGTGGTAGTGACCACAGATGCCAGCCTCAAAGTTTGGGGGGGCTGTGTGTCAAGGACAGGCAGCCCAGGGTCCGTAATCGGTAGTAGAAGTGTCCTGGTTGATCAGTCGTTTAGAAACAAGGGTGGTGCGTAAGGTGTTAGTGACCTTCTTTCTGCAGATTCAAGGGCAGACAGTACAAGTTTTCTCTGACAATGTGACTGTGGCATATATCAGTCATCAGAGCAGGACAAAGAGTCGTCTGGTGGCTTGGGATCCCCAAGAACTTTTTATCTGGGCGGAGAAACATCTAGCAGGCTTAGCGGCCTCTCACGTGGCCAGAGTGGACAATAAGCAGGCAGATTATCTCAGCAGGCAGCAGCTGGATCTGGGAGAGTGGGAGTTGTCAGTAGAGGCCTTTGCTCTCATTCAGATCAGGTGGGGCAGGCCCCAGTTTGACCTAATGGCATTGCAAGGCAATACCAAGGCGGAGCAGTTCTTCAGCCTCAGGAGAAAGGTTGGTTCAGAAGAGTTCAATGCTCTGGTGCAACCTTTGCCGACAAAGCTTCTGCTGTATGTGTTTCCCCCATGGCCTTTTGTGGTTTGCGGATCTGGTTCATCTCGCGATAGACGGTCCCATCCGATTGTCTCATCTGCAGGAGTTGCTGCATCAGGGCAGATCACTTTTGAGAGGTGGCACTTGTATTGAAAGGATACTCAAAGCAGGTAATCACTTTGCTTGAGGCTAGGAGGCCAGCCACTTCTCTGGCTTATATCAGAGTTTGGAGAGTTTTTGGGTTGTGGTGTATTGAGGAAGGTTTAGAGCCTTTGCAAGTGAACATTTCTCAGGTCTTAGCCTTTTTGCAAAGGGGCTTGTCAAAGGGACTGACTTACAATTCGCTTTGAGTGCAGGTGATAGCCTTAGGATGTCTTCGAGGTAAGCTTCAGGGGGGCCGTTGGCCTCCCATCTGGACGTCATTCGTTTTCTGAAAGGTGCAAAGCATTTGCATCTGCCGGTCTGTAGGATGTGTCCATCGTGGAACCTTAATCTAGTGCTTAGGGTTCTGTGCGGACCCACCTTTTTAAAGGTTGAGAAGGGCGTCTTTGAAAGATTTTACCCTGAAGGCCATCCTCTTGCTGGTGATTTGTTTGGCCAGGCAGATTTCAGAGCTTCAAGCCTGGTCATATAGGGATCCCTTTTTGAAGATTTTGGATGATGGCGTATAGTTCCTTCCTTGTTACCGAAGGTTGTTTCTGCTTTTCATCTCAACCAGATGGTGGAGCTGCCAGCCTTTTGTCGTCGGATATGTCACACACGAGGGAGCTGCCCTTGCTGGATGTTCGTTGATTCTGTTGTGTTATCTTAAGGTCACGAACAGTTTTCGACGTTCACTTCACCTCTTTGGCTTGTTCAGAGGAGCAAGGAAGGGAAGTAGGGCTTCCAAGGCCACGATTGCGTGATGATTGAAAGCGATTTTTTTTTGCCTTATCTCTGTAAGGGATGAACCATTCCAGAGGGGGTTGTGTGCGGATTCAACTAGGGCTCAGGCTGCCTCTTGGGCGGAGTGTCAGCTGGTCTCGCTGCAGGAGATTTGTCTGGCAGCGACTTGGTCTTCGCTGCACACTTATACCAGACATTACCAGTTGGATGTTCGGAGTCCAGAGGAGGCTATGTTTGGGGAGAGTGTGTTGTGCGCGGGTCTTTTGGGTTTCCACCCAGTGTAGGGGGGAACTTGGGTACATCCCACTTGTCTGGACTGATCTGGGATATGAACAGGAAAGGAAAATTGGTTCTTACCGGCTAATTTTCATTCTCGGAATACCCCAGACCAGCCCAGAAGCCCTTCCTTTTCAAAAGACTATTCTTGCTTCTATATGCTAATGCTGCAGAATTTAATTTACGATGATTGTGAATATATATGTCATTGATGGTTGAAGGCTTTTTCTCGCTAAGAGGTGGGAGCTCCAATTTTGGTTCTCTGCTCGCCCTACAATGAGGTGTGTTAAGTTTTGAAACAAAGGATCTTGGCCTGGGTACAGTGCCTGAAAAGTTTTTATTCTCTGCCTCCATCTGCTGGTAGGGATGCAAAACCCACTTGTCTGGACTGATCTGTGGTACCCCAGGAACGAAAATTAGATAACCAATTTTCCTTTACTTTTTTCCCCCTTTTGATCCTGTATTATCAAGACCTCTCACTTCAAAATGCATTAACTGCTACCCAATGATGTTTCAGTGCATATGGGTTGCATTTAACGAGCGATTCGTACATGGTTGGACCACCGTACTTGCCTCAACATTCTTTTGATGTGTTAAAATGAGCTATTATCGAACAAATTATGCATATTAAATAGACTAACAAACTAAGGGCTTGATTTACTAAGGGTTTTTTTTTCCCATTCTATAACTATAAGAAAAAGGTTAGTAAACTGGGCCCTAAGTTATTTCTGAGGTTGGATTTCTGCAAGTCAGGTAAACTATATTTTGACTAAACCTTGTGACCCTAGAGCTTCTGAAAGGTGCTGTGGATCTGTACTGCTCACAAAGCAGACATGATCATTTAAACATGTCACCCAAAACGTGGCGCCCTCCAGTCATGCTCTCTAACATGGCGAGGCACTAATTCATTACGATTCAGGGAAGAGCACCTTGGAAGTCTTCTATCCAGGTACTGGCCAAGCCTGCTCCCTTTAGGGTTATGAGATCTTCTAGGGTTCAGTCAAGGATTATGACTGAAGGCAATCCCAATCTAACATTCTCGGGCCTGTTTCCTTCTTTCTAGGCTCGAGTCGGGGTAATTCTGTGGAGAGGAAAATCTACATCCCACTGAACAAGACTGCACCCTGCGTCCGTCTCATGAATGCCACCCACCAGATAGGCTGTCAATGTGAGTGCATATGTATACCAAAGCTCTGAAAACAGAAGTTGAATATTGTTTTTATAAATTGTTACCCGTCGCGAACATAATATAGGTAATATAGTGGGCAATAAGTGTTCTATACATAGAACTTATTATATTGTGTATTTTTTTTGTGATGTGCTGCCACCTGATGGTTGTATTGATTAACTCAGGTAATTTTTAAGCACTATATACTGTATATCCTTTAATCCGATAGGTTATGGAAGCTGCATTAAGGGAGATTTGCCCTACTGTAGTGTGATCCTCTGTGTTTTTTATGTCCTGACTCAGGATGTAACTTTTCTCCCGTTGGTCACCCCTAGGCAGCTCAGGACATTATGGGGAAGTTTTTTTTCTTGGGAAAGAATTCTCCATCTTACGCAAAGGCTCTGAGCTAAGACTGCTGCACCAGTTGTAGCCTCTATCTCCCATTGCTTTTTACACTCATTCATCAGTAGAAATATTTAAAGTAAGACTGAGCTGCAACACTGACATTTATTTATTTTTAAATTTTTATAATCTGCCTTCTGGAGAAGCAGAAGACAGAGCACAACCATAAACGGATTGCAATAAATCTTAGTTATTTTAGTGTTTGTCCAGCTGTTTTCAATATTTTGGAAGTTGAGGCAAGCCCGTCTTTGTCTATGAAGCTGGGTCGGTATTTATTTGTTGGGAGGGGTTGCGGTGCACATGTGACTGCATTTTCCCTTCTCTTGGCAGCCTCCATGAATGGCGACACCGGAGTGATCCACCTGGTGGAGAAGGAACAGGACCTGCAGTGGGTGCTGGCAGACGGACTAACCCCGCCTTACATGGTTGTGCTGGATGGAGAGCTCTTCACCAGGTAATGAGCCCGTCGCACGGTCAGTCTGTCCGCAGCCGCCCTTCACGTCTGTGCAAGGTCAGGCTAGGATCCCCCAGCCAGGGAGGAAGCTTTAAGAATTCCATTGCTGGACCGGGAAAAGGCTCGTCCGAGCTTCCCCCATTCACCGGTTCTCATCTGTTGAATGGAACGATCTGAATATTGCACTTAAATGCCGCCGCTCTGAAGCAGCGCCGTAGATCCAGTGGTCGGCAGAGAGAGAGCTGTGAAACTGGAGAGGCTCAGCTTAGAGTGTCCCCCGACTGCTGCTCACCGACTCCCACCATTCTCACTGGTGAATGGCCCTCCCTCAAACCGACTAAAAGTACCCACGTTATTCAACCATGCAGGTATTTTTAACTATATTCAGAGACGGAAACTCCTGTGGGAGAAAACGGAGGGACGATTGCATCCCTCCCTTGCTTCCCCCGCCTTCTGCTAGATTAACTTCCACCAGACTCCGCGCTTTCAGCTGCTGTGCCCCGAAGCTACGGAACAGGTTACTGCTACCCTTCCGCTTTGAGATATCTTATGTCGCTTTCAGGAAAAGTTAGGGCGCGGCTCTTTAACCAGGCATTCCCTTAAATCCACTTTGATTACTGTGACGTTTGTGAGACCTGTGAAAACAAAGATCACGATGGAAGGCTACAAACCCCTCTCCTCACAGCTTATTCCCTATGATCATTGTAACTAGGGCTCTGTGTCAGGAATTTTAATCTAATTTTGACTTGTAATCCTTCTTGAGACCAGCTTGGTAAAGGCAGAGGGTCCAATCTTTTATAAAATAAATAAAAATGAATAATTTTCACCCCTCTTTGCTGTATTTTCCATGGGGGAAAAAAAAAATAGAGTGCAGAATCCGTGGATCAAAGTGAAAGCGGGCTGGTGCTTTCTCTCTGAAAACAGGAGGGCTTTGTCCCGGGGCGGAGAGTCTGGCACATCCCTGCCGTGTGAGCTTCACGTGACTTTGCCTCCTTGTGTTCGGTCTGAGATTGTAAACTCTTTGGGGGAGGAGCTTTATAGTCGTCGGCGCTGTGCATGTGGCAGCGGCCAGACAAGGAATTATCTCTCTTAATGATATCCTAACTTGGCAGGTAGTTGAGGTTGCATCCGAAGCTAAATTTGAATAAAACAGAACTGACATTATTTTCTTGTAAAGAGCTGTGTACGCTGGAGGGTGCGTTAGGAACAGTTAATATCTTCCTCCGGCATTCGTTTTGTGATATCTCATTGTAAGTGAGGCGTGTCCGTCACCTAATGCCAAATGCAAGCTGCACTCCCTCGCGGACACGGTTAACCAACGTGAGCGTTAGGCAGCGCCATGCTCGGAGCCTCTGGCGGCACACGGTATCCATCTTGGGATTTCTCCTGCATGGAGCTTTTCATAGCGCCTTGTGTCCACTTGTCCGACCCTTTCCTGCTTTTTTTTTTTTTCCATGCCAGGGAGGTGATGCAGAAGTTGAAAGGTACCTCCCGAGTAGCCGGCGTGGCCGTTTCCCAGCGCCGACCCACCAAAGGCTTTTCCCCGGACTCTACGTGCCCCAACGACGGCTTTGGTAAGAAAGTTTGGATAAAGGAGAGCTAAACCTATTGAAATAATAATGGAAGCAGCCCTGTTGTAATCAGCAAGCACCGTCAGGAGGGATCCTAAACGTGCAAATCGTGTGCTTGTAAGAATTCAGCAAAGTGACATCAGAAGAGCTAAATCTTCCCCTCTTAATTCAAAACGGTTTTATTAATAAAAAAAAAAATAAAAGGCCAACAGCATTACAGCAACACGCAAGATACAATAAAGGTGTTACAGACTAAGAAAAATGCCAGCAAACATAAGACCAGTGATTGGCCCGTTCTTCCCCTCCTTTAAGCTTAGCATTTCCATTCCAGCTGTTCTATGCTGAGGCTCCCAGGCTTTATTTTTAATTAATTGACTTATATTCCGATTTTTTTTGGCCCTTCCAAGCGGATTACGTTCAGGTACGGTGGTTATTTCCTGTCCCCAGAGGGCTCACAGTCTCCTAGATGGATGCGCTAAGCTGCGATAAGACGATGTCTCAAGACACTGGGGCAGGGATGGAAGGGAGCAGTAGTGAATCAATCCCCCCTGTTTCTGCTCTCTCTCTCTCTCGAGGCATTTATAACAGCACCCGTGGGCCCGAGTACGCTCACTGTAACAGGACGGCCTGGAACCCCCTGGGGAATGGACTGTCTTTTGAGGATTTCCAGTTTCCCATCTTCCTGCTTCAGGATGAAAATGAGACGCAGGTCATCAAGCAGGTAAGCGTCCTCTACGTGCCTAACGCCAGACTTAATATCCTTTGCACCGGTCGCCTCCGGAAGAGGTTGCCGGAAGCCCGGAAGGTTCTAGACGAGCACTGGCCGATTCCTCGGTCTTGGGCACGGTTTGTGCCGGCGTGCAGCCGTCTGTCACCCTGCTTTTGTGGCGTTTGCCAGCGTTTAGCCGGGAGAGTTTTGCGCAGTTTGTAGCCGAGTGCCATTGTGCCGTGGCGAGACCGCCAGGTACCGGGGGGGACACCAGAAAGATGGTTTTGATGTTTCCTGTAAAGTCCCTTTAAGTAATCTGGCCCGGCACTGGGTCTTTCAGCTTTAATGGGGAAATCAGAGAGAGAGAGGCTCTCGCCCTTTCTTGACTGTGGTACCCTGCATTGTGCGGGCAGGCGGGATCAGCAGAAGTTAAACCTCCACTTTTCATGTGTCCTAATTTTGCATGTGTTGCCTCCGTTTCCCAGTGCTACCAGGAACACAACGTCCCGCTGAACGGCTCCATCCCTCAGTACCCGCTCTGCGCCATGCAGCTCTTCTCTCACATGCACGCCGTCACCGACACGGTCACTTGCATGCGCCGCAACTCGCTCCAGACGTCCTTCAACATCAACCCAGGCAAGTATGGGGGGAGGGGGAAACCCCTGACAGCTTCCCCGTCTCGTTCAGTACTTTACGCCGTGGCAGCAACGGCAGCCCGGGCCTTATCCAGAGGCTTTGTCAACTCGGGGCAAAGTTGCTACCACGTTAAAACCAAGGGGGGAATGACTGGCTGAGACCGTTACGCCAGGATTTGAACCTCAGATTTAAACAGCAGTTGCGGACGGCTGCCTTAGATGAGAGAGCTGTAATCTCTCGGGCAGCGTCGCAGGGTGAGGTTCTGCTGCCCACTGTATCCTGCACATTTGGTCTGCTTTTGTCGCCCCACTGTGAATACCGAGTTGAGAGAGAGCGTCTGGCCACCCAGATCAAACAAGGTAAGAAGGTCGACCCCCAGTGATGTCTAAGAGGCAGTGCTGTGCTCTGCCATATGGAAGGTTCCCCAGTTGGATCCCTGGGTTGGGTTTTCCGCACCCCGAGTCGGGGGCTGTTGCAGAGGTAGCGTTCACAGTCCCTGATGGTGGCTAGGGGGGTCAAGGTCATCGTTAAGCTGCATGCCTGGTGGCCAGATCTAGAGCTCATGATACAGGGATCCCTGATGTCTGGCTTCCGGTCTCGGGATGGTTGGTGCAATGACCAGAGAGGATTTCCCCCCCCCCCCCCCCCTGTTAAAACGGAGGAGGGGCAGGAATCCCTGGATAATTGTGAATGTGTGGTGCCAGAATCCCAGTCCAGATTACGAATGAGCTGGAAAACCAAAGAGGACATGGGAAGTGACACATTGAATGAGGGGAAAAACTTACTAAAGCCAGGTTTAAGGCCAGGACCTTGGTCTCGGACACAGTGAGGGAAAGTGACTTGCCCAAGATCACACCCACAATCAGTAGCGAGTCAGGGATTAGACCTGAGGCACGGAGAGCTAGAGGGCCAGCCCCAAAGGTCACAAAGAGTTGGAGGCAGAGATGAACTTGGAACCCCTGACTCAGGACCTCTCTGGAATTGTCTAATTGCTTGGCTGTCACTGCTGTGCTGCTTTGCTGTTTTCTTATGGAGTTTGCCTTGCATGTTCAGATTCTGTTGACTGATGCCAAGCGTCTGCTTTTGTGTGTTTTGGTTTTGCCCTGTCTGTCGAGTCAGATCCTTGACAGGATACACGAGTTAAACATGTGTCTGTTTCCCAGAAGCTGTTTGTGATGCTCTCAATGACTGGAATATCTGGAGCTCACTCAGACCCATTAATGTCTCAAGCAGCTTGGGTCCAGAGGACAAAGTCGTCTTCGTCGCCACTCGGGCAAGTACCTGTCTCACTGTCAATGTGTCTAGTTTACTGCTTCGGTATCCTTAAAGGGAAAAGACAGCAACAGGATAAGGGCATTGAAAGCCTTAGAGGGATTCAGTTTCGTAAGGAACTGGGGAAACTTTTGGGGAAGGTGGAGACTTTTCTGAAAGGACGGGCTCCACTTTAACCAGAGTGGAACCAGGCTGCTTTTAAACTAGAACAAGGGGGAAAGCTGACAGTCACTTAGCAGTATATGTGGTTCAGAGGAATGTATCCTTGAAGGATACTAATGAAACAGGAGAGTTAGGGCATCCCAACAGAGAGGTTCCAATAAAAGCAAAAATAGTCCATGTGCTTATAAGTAAAGAATCACCTGAGCTAAAGAATTCCAAAGTATCTCTGTGTATTAACCTGCTTTTCAGTTGTCAAACAAAAAACACACTTTGAAATGTCTGTATGCCAATGCCAGAAGTCTAAGAAGTAAGATGGGAGAGTTAGAGTGTATAGCAGTAAATGATGAGATTGACATAATTGGCATCACAGAGACCTGCTGGAAGGAGGATAACCAATGGGATAGGGCTATATCAGGGTACAAATTATATCGCAATGATAGGGAGGATCAACTTGGTGGGGGTGTGGCACTTTATGTCCGGGAGGGTATAGAGTCCAACAGGATAAAGATCATACAAGAGACTAAATGCTCAGTGGAATCTATATGGGTAGAAATCCCATGTGTGTTGGGTAAGAGTATAGTGATAGGAGTATACTACCGTCCACCTGGACAAAATGGTCAGACAGGTGATGAAATGCTAAGAGAAATCAGGGAACTAACCAATTTGGCAGTGCAGTAATAATGGGAGACTTCAATTACCCAGTTTGATCAAAGGGAGTCAACGGTTAACCATACCAATTGAATCGCAACAAACAAAGTGGAAACCAAAGATATATTTAATTCTAGCCTTAGAAGGTGTCAGCAAGCCTGATGTTACACGTCAGGCTTGCTGACATCTTCTAAGGCTAGATTTAAATATATTTTTGGTTTCCACTTTGTTTGTTGAGATTTCAATTACCCCAATATTGGCCGGGTAAATGTAATATCAGTACACATGCTAGGGATATAAAGATCCTGGATGGAATAAACGACTGCTTCATGGAGCAATCAGTTCAGGAACCAATGAGAGAGGGAGCTATTTTAGATTTAATTCTTAGTGTAACGCAGGATTTGGTGAGATAGTTAATGGTGGTGGGGCACTTGGCAACAGTGATCATAACATGATCAGATTTGAACCAATGACTGGAAGGGGGACAATATCTACAGCTCTAACACTGAATTTTCAAAAGGGAAACTTTGATAAAATGAGGAAAATAGAAAAAAACTGAAAGGAGCAGCTGGAATGGTTAAGTGTGCAACAGGCAAGGACATTGTATTTTTAAACAATTTTGGAAGCGCAGTCCAGATATATTCCATGCATTAAGAAAAGTGAAAGAAAGGCAAAACAATTATCGGCATGGTTAAAAGGTGAGGTGAAAGCGACTATTTTAGACAAAATAAAATTTGAAGAAGGATCCACCTGAAGAAAATAGGAAAAAGCATAAGCATTGTCAAGTTAAGTGTAAAACATTGATAAGGCAGGCTAAGAGAGAATGGAGAAATTACTACCTGATAATTTTGTTTTCCTTAGTATAGACAGATGGACTCAGGACCAATGGGTTATGCTCCCCTGCCAGCAGGAGGAGAGGTAGTCAGATTTCAAAGCTGACGTCATCCTAGATACACCCCTGCAGTGACCTCAGCCCTTCAGTATACTCTTTAAAAGCCATTGTGGACATACTATTGAAAAACTTGATTAAAAATGGACAACCATAACTGTTCTCAACCAAACATAAATGCTGAATCCCAGCAAGATTCTAGATGCCCTGATCTAGGGATAGGGTGAAAGCTTACCTGTAATCTCTTGGAATCGATATTTCATGGGCGATTCCTTGGCACCGTTCTTGGGCAGCTGTGGGTGGGATGCGGAGTCCATCTGTCTAAACTAAGGAAAACGCAACTATCAGGTCAGTAATTTCTCACTTTCCTTGTGTGTAGCCAAATGGTCCGGTTAACACTACCCTTGCAAAGGCTGCATCTTCTCAGGACTGAACGTCCACCAGGCAATAGAACCTGGAGAAGGTGTTCAAGGAGGACCACGTTGCCACTTGGCAGATGACGACGGGAGAATGCAGTCTAGCTTCTGCCCATGAGATTGCCTGAGCCCTAGTGGAATAAGCTTAACCTGAAAGGGTAAAGGCTTTCCTGCCTCCACATAGGCTGCCGTGACCACCACCTCGTTCCAGCGAGCTATGGTAGCCCGCAAAGCTGGTTCACCCTCTCTGCTTCCACTGAGAACAACAAACAAGTGGTCCATTTTGCGGACCGGTTCTGAAACTCCAGATACCGCACCAAAAGCCTACTGATATTTAAATGGTGGAGGAGGCGGTATTCTTCTGCGTCCTTGTGCCTGTCTAGGGATGGCAATGATAAGGACTGATTCAAATGAAACTCCGCGACTACCTTGGGCAAGAAGGATGGAACAGTACAAAGTTGTAACTCTCCTGGAGACATCTAGAGGAACAGTTCTGGACACGGCAAAGCTTGTAGTTCAGAGATGTGATGAGCCGAGCATAGAGCCACCGGAACACCGTTTTCAGGGTTAACAAGTGCAAGGAAAGACTGAGCAGCAGCCGAAAGGAGGGCCCTGCTAAAAACGTCAATACTAGATTAAGATTACACAAGGAACTGGCCACTATATGGGTGGCTGGAGGTGCTTTACTCCTTTCAGAAAATAGGCCATGTCCGGATGAGCCGACAGGAGAGAGCCGCTACCTGGACCTTCAAGGAGCTAAGGGTCAAACCTTTGTTCAAGCCGTCCTGTAAAAATTCCAGAATTAGTGGGATTTTGACTTTCCGAGGGGCGTTCCTCGCACCAGGCCTTGAATACTCTCCAGACCCGCACATACGCTAAGGAAGTAGGGAAATTCTGCGAGCGGAGTAAGGTGGCAATTACTGCTGCTGAATATCCACACTCCATTAGGTGAGTCCTCTCAAGGGCCAAACCGTAAGACAGAATAAAGACAGATCCTCGTGTGCTAAAGCAGGTCCCTGTGTGGTGGGAAGCAAGGGAGGATCTCCACCAGGCGTGTCGTCATGTCCCCATACCACGGACGCCTGGGCCAATCTGGAGCTACTGGTAGGACTAATCCCCAGGATCACAAGCGTTCCAATTCCCAGAGTGTAACTAGGCACCTCCTCCTGTCTTTCAGATCCAACCATTGCAAGGTGTCACTAACACATTGACACTTAATTTCATACACGGACTTGGTTATTCGCAATAGCTATTTAACAGTCATCCTTTTCATATTATATTATTTAACCGATTACTTGCAGACTATATACGCTACTAAAGTTCCTTGTAAAATGTGAACACACACACTCAGCTCAAAACACGAATAATGTTATAATAATAATATTTGTTTGTTAAATACTATTGTTACTTTCACTGTTCCTTGTAATAATGTTCAATGGTTGATTGTTATTGTTCAATGTTCTATGTAAAAAACCCCAGTCTAACCTCCCAGACCAGGGCAACCTTTTTGTTACTTGTAAACCGGATTGATTTGTATTGCATACAGGAATTCCGGTATATAAAAATAAAAAATAAATAAATAAAAAATAAATAAATCACGTACCATGTGCCTCGTGTCCAAATAAGATTAACTAAAATCTAAGTACCCTGTCCCTTCTCTCACCTTGCCAATTAAGGCCCACGTGCCTGCCGCTCACATCAATCTTCTATTAGTTCTTTGTCCTGTCAATCTTTCATTTCGGAGAGATCTCCAGGACTCTCTGATTTCACCGGGGCCCCTGAAGTTGAGACGGTATCCTGTGAGAATGTAACCTCGTCCATGTGCTCTTTGTGACCTCATGACCCTCCATCATAAGTTTTGAACAGCTCCAAATGCAGTCCAGATGTCTCCCAAAGTCTCCCGTCAAGGGTCATTTTGAGGTCCTCATGGCCAGAATTTCAAATACCCAGACTCCTTTGCGGCTTGGCCTAAGCCAGAATATCTGTGTTGATTTCAAACTTCAGGCACACACATCACCTGCTCTGCAGGGGCCACGCAGGGAAGGCTTATAGTAAGTCCTATTCCAGCCAGGTCTGAATGAGAGCATCACTGTCTAGGTACCACCAATCTCTTCTGCAACTGACACACTTGGGACATCAACTTCCTTATCCGCATGGACGCGAGGAAGACCTTGCCCTGCTTGGTGTCAAACCAGATTCCCAGATATTCCAAGGACTGGGGAGGGTTTGAGACTGCTTTTATCCATGTTCACGACCCAACTGATTTCATGAAGCAGAGAGGTCACCCTGCTGGTCACCAGGAGACTCTCTTCCATGGACTTTGCCCAGATCAACCAGTCATCCAAGTACGAGTGAACCAGGATTCCCTCTCTTCTCAGTGCAGCCGCTATGACCATCATAATCTTGGAAAAAGTTCTGGGGGGGTGGCCAGGCCAAATGGCAGCATCTGGAACTAATAATGGCAGCACGGTACCGCAAAGAGTAGGAAACATTGATGTTCTTGCCAGATTGGAATATGATGGTAGGTCTCGGAAGGGTCCTGAGAGGTTAAGAACTCTCCGGTTGTACGGCCATTATCACAGAGTTTCCATGCGAAAATGAATGACTAGTAGGTGCCTGTTGACACTCTTCAGGTCCAGGATGGGACGAAAGGAACCCTCCTTCTTGGGTACGATGAAATAGATAGATAATGCACCATATTTTCCTGTGGCGCAGGTACTGGAACTTTATTCCTCACCCTGAGGAGCCTTATCAAGGTGGCTTCCACTGCCTGCTTCTTGTGCTGGAAGTGGCAAGAAGACATCATGAACATGTCCGGAGGAGTGCTGTGAAATTCCAATGCGTATCCTTCTCATATGACATCCAGTACCCATTGTCCGACGTGATCTTGACCCACCGCCAGTAGAAGAGGGACAGTCAATCCCCTAGCTCCTCGTTCCAAGGGTGAGTCGGCAACACTTCATTGGGAGGTTCAGGATGAACCTGCACATAGAGAGTTATGCGCGTAGGTATGCTCGCGATGTTGTGCACGGTGTTATGCACAGAGCCAGCACTCACTGTGCATACCAATGCTCTATGTGGACAATGGAAGACTCACAAAAAACGCGCGCAAGATGGCACTGTCGCAGCCTACCACGTGGTGTGCCTACTGAGCCTAAAGCGGGGCGTAGCCCACCAGGGGCCACTCAACCCACTCCAGGATCGGGAATGATGTCGGTACAGTGTGCTGAGCAAGGAGACCAGAGGAAGTCTTACTGAAACCCCCTCCAATGAAGAGAATCCTCTTCTTCTTTTTTTTTTTTTTTTTTTAAACTTACCTGGGCTCAGCACTCACTGGCTCAGTACAGAGATGGTCCGCGGCTGCGGGGAAGAGGGCTTTGGCTGTCACCGCCACACTCTGCTTCCTGCACCCGCCGCCTTTCAGCTGCTTCAGCAGCAAAGTCCACGCCGGGCACTGGCTTCCTGACCAAGGCACACCTCTGAGGGATCTCGGAAATCACCTCAGGAATTCTCAACTGGGGGAGGGCCCTTTAGGTATCACTGCAGGAGAGCGGGGCTCAATCTTTTCTCCAATTTAAATGTAGAATTTCTTCTTCTAAAGGGTACTGTGATCCCCATAGGGAAAGCATGTCCACATCTGCTAGGAGACAGAGAGAAACTGAAGGGCTGAGGTCACTGCAAGGATGTTATATAGGGTGATGTCAGCTTTGAAACCTGACTTCGTCTCCATCTGCTAGCAGGGGAGTTCATCTGGGTACGTGATAGTAAATTTGAAATGAGTTTTTGCCTCTACCGTCAACTTCATAATAAAAACTTTAAAAAATATATCTGAAGCAAGAAACCTGTGAGGGGAGTCGGTTGGACCGTTAGTAACCGAGGGTTTAAAGTGGCTCCTAGGGAAGATAAGGCCATTGCAGTAAGACTGAATTCTTCATTTCTGTGTTTACTAATGAAGATGTTGGGGAGATACCAGTTCCGGAGATGGGTTTTCAAGGGTGATGAGTCAGACGAACTGAACCAAATCTCTGTGAACCTGGAAGATGTAGTAAGCCAGATTGACAAACTAAAGAGTAGCAAATCACCTGGACTGGATAGTATGCATCCCAGGGTTCTGAAGGAATTCAAAAAATGAAATTTCAAATCTATTAGTTAAAATTTGGAGCCTATCATTAAAATCATCCATTGTACCTGAAGACTGGAGGGTGGCTAATGTAACCCCAATATTTATAAAGGGCTCCAGGGAGCGATCCGGGAAACTATAGACCAGTGAGTCTAACTTCAGTGCTGGGGAAAAATAGTGGAAACTATTCTAAAGATCAAAATCACAGAGTGTATAGAAAGACATGGTTTAATGGGACACATTCAGCATGGATTTACCCAAGGGAAGTCTCGCCTCACAAATTTACTTCATTTTTTTTGAAGGGGTTAATAAACATGTGGATAAAGCTGAACTGGTAGATATATAGTGTATTTGGATTTTCAGAAGGCGTTTGACGAAGTCCCTCATGAGAGGCTTCTAAGAAAACTAAAAAGTCATGGGATAGGAGGCGATGTCCTTTCGTGGATTACAAACTGGTTAAAAGACAGGAAACAGAATAGGATTAAATGGTCAGTTTTCTCAGTGGAAAAGGGTAAACAGTGGAGTGCCTCAGGGATCTGTTCTTGGAAGTTGCTTTTCAATATATTTATAAATTATTTGGAAAGGAATACGATGAGTGAGGTAATCAAATTTGCAGATGATACAAAACTATTCAGAGTAGTTAAATCAGAAGTGGTTTGTGTTCCCTGTACGTACCTGGATCAGTCCAGACCGTGGTTATGTCCCCAATCCAGCAGATGGAGTCAGACCAAAACTCTGAGGGGGCGTCACCATAAGTACTACTACCCCCTCTGCAGGAGTTCAGTATCTTCTGACTCCAGCAGATGCGAGTAGGGGAATCTGGGCTTGCTCCCGATTGCCAGTAACCTTCTTTTGTTCCTCTTGTTTGAGGCTTTCTTCTCTGTGTTGTTAGCTTTGGATCAAGTTGTATTTCTTTCAAAAAAAAAAAAAAAAGTTAATTAGTTAATTGGGGAGGCGTGGCTCCTTTCCTGTGCTCTCTGCCTCCTTTGCTTCTCTCCCGGCTCTAGTCTGCGTCCGTACCGAGGGTAAGTCGCATTGCCGTGTTTTTCTTGGTTGTAGTTTCTCTTGCAGCTCGGCTGGACGCGACGGCTGGTGGGACCGGCCTTCTTGGCGTTTTTGGTTTTTTTTTCTCTCCCTCCCGCGGCCATTTTGCCGGCACCTCGTGAGCGGCAGGGAGCAGGGAGATCCTCTTTAGCGGGTTGTGAGGCCAGGACGGCCCCCCCGCGGCGCCGCTTTACCTTCGGCGGGTAGTGCAGGCCATCCGGGCCCCCCCGCAGCGGCGCGCCGTCTCGCGGCCCCCCCCCCCCCTCCCCCGAGGCTACTCGACTGTTTTGGACTGCCGGGTGTGTTTTTTTTACTCGCGCCTGTCATGCCGCGGCCGTCGCGTTGCTCGGCCTGCGGCGAGCCAGGATCGCGTATTTCAAGGGAGGGCATCTGTGCTAGATGCCTCCCAGGGGGGGAAGGTTCGTCCGGGCTCCTAACACATTTTTCAACGTTGGCTTTGCCCGGGCGGCGTGGGCCGGCCCCTCCCCCATTCTTGGCGGGAACGGCGGCCATTTTGCATGCGCTGCGTCCCGAAGGAGCTCCGACAGCGCTGGGGGATGGGGAGGCCTCGGAGGGCTCTCCCCCGAATTTACTACCGGAGTCAGATCCGGAGGCGGACCCGCAGGGGCGGGGTCCCCCGGGGTCCCCACCTGCGGAGGTCCCCCCGAGTAGACCGGGGTTTTCCCCGGAGTTTATCCGGCTGATGCACACGGCATACCTGCAGGAACTGGCTGCTCCTGCGGGACCTCCACCACCCAAGCTACCACGACCTTCGTCCCTCTCTCCGGCCCCCCCCGCTCCGGCGGGCGTGGGGGCCCCACAGCTCCCCGTCCACGCCCGGATCCCGGTGGGCTCGGGGGGGACTGGGTCGGCCCCAGTTTCCCCTGGATCGGACCCTGCGGCTTCGGGACAAGGGGACTCTACGTCAGAGGGAGAGGATCCACGCACGCTGCGCCTCTTCCAGCGGGAAGAGCTGGATGACCTAATCCCGCAAATCATTCAGGGGTTGGATCTCGATCCCCCGCCGGACCCGCCAGCTCCCGTCGCGCCCGCTGTTGTCACTTCTTCCAAGAAGGGGGATCCGGTCTTGGCAGCCCTTCGTCCGCGGGCGCGGGCTTTTCCCATTCACGAGTCTTTTCTGCAACTCCTCACCAGGGAATGGGATTTCCCGGAAGCTGCTCTAAAGGGCAGCCGCGCCATGGAGAGGCTGTACCCGCTGCCGGAAGATTTTCTGAATCTCATCAAGGTACCCAGGGTGGACTCCGCGGTGTCGGCGGTCACGAAGAGGACGACCATACCGGTGACAGGTGGAGCGGCGTTAAGGGATACGCAGGATCGCAAGTTGGAAGTCTTCCTCAAGCGAGTCTTCGAGGTCTCCGCAGTGGGGCTGCGGGCGGCGATGTGCAGCTCGCTTGCACAGCGGGCTAGTCTTCTCTGGGTGCAGCTACTGCTCACTTCTCAGGTGTTGCCACCCGAGGAGGCCGCCCAGGCGGATAGGCTGGAAGCCGCGGTGGCATACGGGGCTGACGCCTCCTATGATCTTTTTAGGGTCCTCGCCCGCTCCATGGCCTCGGTGGTGGCGGCGCGTCGGCTCCTATGGCTACGCAACTGGGCGGCGGACACGTCCTCCAAGTCGAGTCTGGGTTCCCTGCCTTTCAGGGGTAAATTCCTGTTCGGAGAGGATCTGGACCAGATCATCAAGTCTCTGGGGGAAAACGCGGTCCATCGCCTGCCGGAAGACAGATATCGCTCCACCAGGGCATTTTCGTCCTCCCGGACCAGAGCCAGAGCGCAAAGACGCTACAGGAATTACAGACCGGCAGCGTCTCGGCCCTCTACCTCCAGGTCTCAGCCCTGGTCACGCTCCTTTCGCGGGCGCCGCCCCGCGCGTCCCGCTTCCACGGCGGGACAACCTTCTCCCAAGTCCTCTCAATGATGTTCAGCTCGCCCACTCCGCCGTCCCCAAGATTGGGGGGCGGCTGGCGTTCTTCTACAAGGAGTGGGCGCGGATCACCTCGGATCAGTGGGTCTTGGACACCATAGGACACGGCTACGCGTTGGAGTTTGTCCGCGCTCCCAAGGGACGGTTCGTCTTCTCCCCCTGCGGCTCGGCCATCAAACGAGGGGCGGTGCAGCTGACGTTGGACAGACTGTGGGAGATAGGCGCCATTGTGCCCGTACCCTCCGGAGAGGTGGGCTCGGGCCATTATTCCATCTACTTCGTGGTACCGAAGAAAGACGGTTCCTTCCGTCCCATACTGGACTTGAAGGAAGTCAACAAGTCCCTTCGGGTGGTCCGGTTCCGCATGGAAACGCTGCGGTCGGTGATCGCGGCGGTGCATCGGGGGGAGTTCCTGGCCTCCTTGGACCTGACGGAGGCCTACCTTCACATTCCCATCCGACGGGAGCATCATTGTCTTCTACGTTTCAAGATTCTGGATCAGCATTTCCAGTTTGTGGCGCTTCCGTTCGGTTTGGCAACGGCCCCGCGCACCTTTACCAAGATCATGGTAGTCGTGGCGGCTGCCCTTCGGAAGGAGGGCATCCTAGTCCACCCTTATTTGGACGATTGGCTCATCCGAGCGAAGTCTTTTCAGCATGGACAGGCGGCTGTGGCCAGGGTGATAGAGTTTCTGCAGTCCCTGGGATGGGTGGTGAACTTCTCCAAGAGCTCCCTCGTGCCCTCGCAGCGCTTGGACTTCTTGGGGGCGACCTTCGACACACGTCTGGGCGCGGTTTTTCTACGTCGGGACAAGGCGCAAGCCCTGCGGGATCACATACAGCGGTTCTCTGCATTACCAGCTCCCACCTCCTGGGACTATCTGCAGCTCCTGGGGGTCATGGGTTCCACCATCGACATGGTTCCTTGGGCATTTGCGCACCTCCGGCCCCTGCAACGAGCACTGCTATCCCGTTGGAAACCACTTTCGCAGGACTACCAGGTGATACTGCCACTGCCACAGTTTGCCAGGGACAGTCTGGCCTGGTGGATGGTCCCGGAGCACCTGGCTCGCGGCGTGTCCCTCGACCTACCGAATTGGGTAGTGGTCACCACCGACGCCAGTCTCTTAGGCTGGGGAGCAGTCTGCGACCGCAGCGCCACGCAGGGGACGTGGTCCGCGGAGGAGGCGAAGTGGTCCATCAATCGTCTGGAGACCAGAGCGGTCAGGCTGGCGCTTCTCCACTTCCTGCCACTCCTTCGGAATCGGGAAGTCAGAATCTTATCGGACAACGCGACTACGGTGGCCTACATCAACCGACAGGGCGGCACTCGCAGCCCGCAGGTCGCGTTCGAGGCGGCGATGCTGATGCAGTGGGCGGAACGACATCTGGCCCGTCTGGCGGCCTCGCACATCGCGGGCGTGGACAACGTCCAGGCGGATTTCCTCAGTCACCAGCTTCTGGATCCCGGAGAGTGGTCCCTCTCCGACGAGGCCATGCAGCTGCTTGTTCGACGGTGGGGCTCCCCCCACCTGGATCTCATGGCGTCCGCCCAAAACACCAAGGCTCCTCGGTTCTTCAGTCGCCGAAGAGAACGGGGGGCGGAGGGCGTCGATGCTCTCGCGCTCCCGTGGCCGGCCGATCTGCTTCTATACGCGTTCCCCCCCGTGGCCACTGGTGGGAAGGCTACTGCGACGGATAGAGGCTCATCGAGGGACTGTCATCCTGGTCGCGCCAGAGTGGCCAAGACGACCTTGGTTTGCGGACCTCCTTCACCTAGTAATCGACGGACCCATCCGGCTGGGACATCTGCCCCGCCTTCTCCACCAGGGACCGGTATTTTTCGACCAGGCAGAACTCTTCTGTCTTGCGGCCTGGCTTTTGAGAGGCGTCGACTTCGACGACGGGGATACCCGGAGGCGGTAGTGTCCACGCTGCTGCGTTCTCGGAAGACTTCGACGTCGGTGGCCTATGTGCGAGTCTGGAAGGTGTTCGAGCTGTGGTGTACCGGCCTGAACACAAGACCCTCGAAGGCGTCTGTCCCGCAGATCCTCCAGTTCCTACAAGCGGGGGTGGACAAGGGGCTCGCTTACAACTCCCTTCGGGTTCAAGTGGCCGCTCTTGGCTCCCTCCTGCGCGACGGAGGATCACTGTGTCAACACCCGGACATCGCCCGTTTTCTCAAGGGGGTCAAGCATTTGCGTCCTCCTTTGCGGGATCCTTGTCCCTCCTGGAGTCTCAACCTGGTATTACGGTCCATGTCAGGACCACCGTTTGAACCGCTGCGGAATGCGTCGATCAAGGATCTCACTCTCAAGACTGTGTTCCTGGTGGCCATCTGCTCTGCTCGGCGGATTTCGGAGCTCCAGGCTCTGTCGTGTAGAGAACCCTATCTCCGGTTTCTCCGATTCGGGAGTTTCTCTCCGTACTGTGCCCTCCTTCCTTCCGAAGGTGGTGTCTGCGTTCCATGTGAATCAGACGGTGGAACTTCCATCTTTCTCTTCGTCTGAGCCGAGATCTCTTCGTCTTCTTGATGTTAAGCGCACCCTGCGTATCTACCTGGAGGCTACGAATGATTTCCGGACTTCTGACCATCTCTTCGTCCTTTGGTCCGGTCCCCGGAAGGGATCTCAGGCCTCGAAGACGACCATTGCCAGATGGCTGAAGGCCGGCGTTGCTGCTGCCTACATTGGCGCGGGGCGGACTCCTCCGCCCGGCATTGTAGCGCATTCTACACGGTCTCAGTCAGCCTCTTGGGCGGAGACCCGCTCGGTCTCTTCGCAAGAAATCTGCAGAGCGGCTACCTGGAAATCGTTGCACACGTTCTCAAGACACTATCGACTACACCTCGCCTCTTCCGTCCATGGACACTTTGGCGAACAGGTTCTACGAGCGGGCCTCGCAGGACCCCACCCGGTTTAGGGACGCTTGGGTACATCCCACGGTCTGGACTGATCCAGGTACGTACAGGGAAAAGAAAATTATTACTTACCTGCTAATTTTCGTTCCTGTAGTACCATGGATCAGTCCAGACGCCCACCGCATTTGGGTCTTTCTCATCCTGCTCAGCTGTCTCTTTTGGGCGCTGATTCGGCTCGGCTCAGCTGGTATATGCTCAGCTGGTATATGGTAGTGTCTTTTCTGCTGTTTCTTTCACGTGTTCCCTGTTTCATTGTTTATCACTGTTTTCTTGGGGGTTGACACGCGATGTGACCTCCCACCCGTTGGTGGGACGGTACAGTTTTTCTCTATTTAAATTCAGCGGCTTCATGTTGCCGTCTTGTTTAAACTTGATCCAATGCAGGGGTTTTTCTGTTTACTCGGGCTTTGATATACTCGATACTGAACTCCTGCAGAGGGGGTAGTAGTACTTATGGTGACGCCCCCTCAGAGTTTTGGTCTGACTCCATGTGCTGGATTGGGGACATAACCACGGTCTGGACTGATCCATGGTACTACAGGAACGAAAATTAGCAGGTAAGTAATAATTTTCTTATAAATTGCAGGAAGACCTTACGAGACTGGAAGATTGGGCATCAAAATGACAGATGAAATTTAATGTGGACAAGTGCAAGGTGTTGCATATAGGGAAAAATAACCCATGCTGTAGTTACACGATGTTAGGTTCCATATTAGGAGCTACCACCCAGGAAAAAGATCTAGGCATCATAGTGGATAAATCATTTAAATCATCGGCTCAGTGTGCTGCAGCAGTCAAAAAAGCAAACAATGTTAGGAATTATTAGGAAGGGAATGGTGAATAAAATGGAAAATGTCATAATGCCTCTGTATTGCTCCATGGTGAGACCACACCTTGAGTAATGTGCACAATTCTGGTCACCGCATGTCAAAAAAGATATAGTTGCACTGGAGACGTTAAAGAGAAGGGCGACCAAAATGATTAAAGGGGATGGAACAGCTCCCCTATGAGGAAAGGCTAAAGAGGTTAGGACTGTTCAACTTGGAGAAGAGACGACTGAGGGGGAATATGATAGAGGTGTTTAAAATCACGAGACGTCTAGAACGGGTAGATGTGAATCGGTTATTTACTCTTTCAGATAATAGACTAGGGGGCACTCCATGAAGTTAGCATGTGGCACATTTAAAACTAATCGGAGAAAGTTCTTTTTCACTCAACGCACAATTAAACTCTGGCATTTGTTGCCAGAGGATGTGGTTAGTGCAGTTAGTGTAGATGGGTTAAAAAAAGGTTTGGATACGTTCTTGGAGGAGAAGTCCATTGACTTAGGGGAATAGCCACTGCTATTGCTGGCAGCGGGAGCATGGGATCTACTTAGTGTTTGGGTTCTTGCCAGGTTCTTGTGGCCTAGTTTGGCCTCTGTTGGAAACAGGACGCTGGACTTGATGGACCCTTGGTCTGACCCAGCATGGCAAGTTCTTATGTTCTTAGTCGGAATTAAAAAGCTGAATAATCCAACTTGTGCATTATTGTACACAAAAGGATCACAGAATCACGGGGATTGGGATGTGCCTTGACATCACCTAGTCTATCCCCTGCCCCAAATCTGGATCCACTACACCTCAGCCATTTTGAATAGATGTAACTCCGTCCTGTTCTTAAAAACCTCCCTAAGTATCTCATTCCAGTGCCCGAGCATTCATTCACAAGTACAAAGTTCATCCTAATTTCTAGCCTATATCTCCCCGGCTGTGGTTTAAGCCCATCACCTCGTCTCCTACCCCAGTGAAGATGGAGAACTGACAAACTCCATTCTCTTTGAATCCTTCCTTCCTCCCTCTAAATGTCTGAATAATGTTGTAAAGGCACCCCTCACCCTTCCCATCTCTCCCTTAAATAACTTGACTCCTTGAACCTAACTTCATAGGTCAGATCATCAAAATATCGTCTTTGGTTTGGTTTATTAATGTTCACTCCGTTTTTCATTTTTCGGTTCTCCCAGCTGGACAGTCGCTCCTTCTTCTGGGATGTGGCCCCCGGAGCCGAGAGCACCGTCTCGGGGTTCGTCACCCAGCTGGCCGCGGCCGAAGCGCTCCAGAAAGTCGCAGACCTCCAGGCCTTGCCGCGGAACGTCATGTTCGCCTTCTTCCAGGGGGTAAGGGCGCAGCCAGGGCTAGTGAATGCGACTTCCGCTCGGATCTGCCTCAAAAGCCACTCAAAATCCCTACAACTCGAGTATACGCAGAAACCAGCACAAGCTGTATTTCTCGGACAGTTTGTCTATCATTTTGCCCAGTAAAGAGAAGGCTAACTCTTCTCCTAATAGGTTTCATGCTATTTGAAAACACAGTTTATTTAGAGCAAGCAATATCTCTGGTTTCTGGGCTCTTCGTGTTTTATGTACATTTTATGTATGTTTATGTATGTTTTATGTACATTTGCCTTTTCTGATTTAGAGCCATAATTATACTAATATCTGAGCATCGTGGACACCGGTGCCTGTGGAAAGTATGGGGATTTCCCTGTGTTTTGGGAGGGTCGGGTCACGTTTTGTAATTTGAATTTTTTCCCTGGAATGCACAGTTCCATGGATTACTCTTTATCTCCAGGGAGCCTGTGAATATTCCCTGCTTTTCTCTGTAACCCCGCCCCCACCTTTTGCCCTCATAGAGGCATGCACCAGAATCTATGTGATACTGTTAGAGAACTGTTTGGCTGCTGAGCCCATGGAGTGGCCCTCAAGGTTTGAACCTCTGCCTCCGTTCTCCTCTGTTGGGGTCCTTGAAGCCACGCGGCATGCAACCCCGCAATGCAGTTGTACTTTTCAGCCATTTACTGTGCATTTGAGGTGCGCCTGCGTCACCATGACAGCTCAGTATGGGCAGCTGTGCTGCTGCTGCTGCTGCAAGTGTATAGTGTTACAGGGTAGTGCTATGGAGAAAAGGCAGGTAAGCCAGATATGCCTAAAACAGGTCATAGATTTATTAGCGTGCAGCGAACTTAAAACCACACAAAAAAAATGTGCTGCCATTTCGGTTCCCAATCTGGAACCTTCATCAGGCTAACCAGGATCCAAAAGGAACCCAAATGTATACCTAGCGTTGTTGGCATTCTTTGGCTCTTCCTGGAATTCGCCAGGGCAAGGATAGATTTAGTGGGCCCCTTTCTTAACCTATGAAAGAAAAGCCAAAGAGATATCTTGGGAGTGCAAAGAAGACACTTTTAATGCAGGTTTAAGTATGCATGTAATGTTTGCTGTGTTAAGTCATTGTTCACAGCGCTTTTTGCTCCTGCAGGTTTGTTTGCACCTTATCAGCAGGTAACTGGGTTAGGAAGAAATTAGCCCTGTGGTATTGGGAGATGACATTCGCCCCTCCGCCTAAAGAGACAGTCCAATCCAGCACAAAGCATGTAGGCATGAGGCCTACTTCACGCCGGTGTGAAACCCAGTCTGGCTCAGTTGGGCACTGCCCAACGTTCCTTGTTGAACTGAGCTCGTGCTGTGTTTTTGTTTTTTTTTACGTGCGCCCGCAGCCCGTCATAACGAAGGTGCCGCCCACCACACGTGTGGACTCGCCTAAAACAGCTTTTTGCGTTCTCTTTCCCCTTCCCACAGGAGGCCTTCGACTACATCGGCAGCTCTCGGATGGTGTACGATATGGAAGCCGGCAAATTTCCCATCGGACTGGAAAATATCCACGCGTTCCTGGAACTGAACCAGGTGTGCAGTGCGTGGGCTCGTGCCACCACTTTTAGAGGACAAGTGGATTTAGGATTGCATGCCTAGGGGCTCCGATTATGACCCGGTCATCCTTGCAGCCTTCAGTGGCTGCTGTTAGAGAAGTCCTTGTAGTTTCTCTGAGTGTACTCTCCTACTGTCAGGCTGGGGCTAGAGGAGAGCTTTCCGCAGAGCTGGGATTCAAAATCATATAGTTTCTGCTTGTTTCCCCACATCCAGGTTGCCCTGAGAAACGACTCACTTCTGTGGGTGCACACAGACCCTGTCTCTCAAAGGAACAGCTCTGTGCAAGAACAGGTAAAACCCTCCAGTTCTCTTTCCCTCCTCTAGGACTGGAGGGCTCAAGGATACAGAGCCTGTCACCTCTAGGACTGGAGGGCTCAGGGGTTGGGGGCAGGGATACAGAGCCTGTCACCTCTAGGACTGGAGGGCTCAGGGGATGGGAGCAGGGATACAGAGCCTGTCACCTCTAGGACTGGGGAGAGCTCAGGGATACAGAGCCTGTCACCTCTAGGACTGGAGGGCTCAGGGGATGGACACAGGGATACAGCGCCTGTCACCTCTAGGACTGGAGGGCTCAGGGGATCGGAGCAGGGATACAGAGTCTGTCATCTCTAGGACTGGAGGGCTCAGGGGACGGGTGCAGGGATACAGAGCCTGTCACCTCTAGGACTGGAGGGCTCAGGGGATGGGCACAGGGATACAGAGCCTGTCACCTCTAGGACTGGAGGGCTCAGGGGATGGGAGCAGGGATACAGAGCCTGTCACCTCTAGGACTGGAGGGCTCAGGGGATGGGCGCAGGGATACAGAGCCTGTCACCTCTAGGACTGGAGGGCTCAGGGGATGGGAGCAGGGATACAGAGCCTGTCACCTCTAGGACTGGAGGGCTCAGGGGATGGGCGCAGGGATACAGAGCCTGTCACCTCTAGGACTGGAGGGCTCAGGGGATGGGCGCAGGGATACAGAGCCTGTCACCTCTAGGACTGGAGAGCTCAGGGGTTGGGGGCAGGGATACAGAGCCTGTCACCTCTAGGACTGGAGGGCTCAGGGGATGGACACAGGGATACAGCGCCTGTCACCTCTAGGACTGGAGAGCTCAGGGGTTGGGGCCAGAGATACAGAGCCTGTCACCTCTAGGACTGGAGGGCTCAGGAGATGGCAGCAGGGATACAGAGCCTGTCACCTGTAGGACTGGAGGGCTCAGGGGATCGGAGCAGGGATACAGAGTCTGTCATCTCTAGGACTGGAGGGCTCAGGGGACGGGTGCAGGGATACAGAGCCTGCCACCTCTAGGACTGGAGGGCTCAGGGGATGGGAGCAGGGATACAGAGCCTGTCACCTCTAGGACTGGAGGGCTCAGGGGATGGGCGCAGGGATACAGAGCCTGTCACCTCTAGGACTGGAGGGCTCAGGGGATGGGAGCAGGGATACAGAGCCTGTCACCTCTAGGACTGGAGGGCTCAGGGGATGGGCGCAGGGATACAGAGCCTGTCACCTCTAGGACTGGAGGGCTCAGGGGATGGGAGCAGGGATACAGAGCCTGTCACCTCTAGGACTGGAGGGCTCAGGGGATGGGCGCAGGGATACAGAGCCTGTCACCTCTAGGACTGGAGGGCTCAGGGGATGGGCGCAGGGATACAGAGCCTGTCATCTCTAGGACTGGAGGGCTCGAGGGATGGGAGCAGGGATACAGAGGCTGTCACCTCTAGGACAGGATGGGTTGGAAAATTAGCACAAGGAGTCTGGGTCAGATGTGTTCTTGATGGCCCAAGCTGCTTTGAATTTGAAGACCATTTGATCAGGTTAGATGACTTGATGGTTTCCATCCAGTTCCCTATGGCCAGATAACCTCATCACGGAGCCTAATATCCCCTCTCCCCCTGCACCTTGTAATTTCTGAGCAGGCCTGATGTGATGTGCTAATTCTGATCATGCCTTCAGCTATTGTCACCCTAGTATTTGCATTTTGATTTCCTCCTGTCGGGAACCTCTGTGATCTGCCTGTAAGGGCTGAGCAGGCTGAATGCCTAGGAAGTGCTCTGAACAGTGCAGTCTGCTTCCTCCCACCGGAGGCGTAAAGTTGTGTCTTCGCTGCCTTGCAGTGTGGAACAATGAAACAGTCTGTGATTATAAAGAAGGCCCGGCCTTCTGTCTCTGATTCCCCCTTTCCTCTTTGTGTTCAGGTACGGTCTTTGGTGGATGCCCTGAGTAAGGCCAGCCTGAACACCAGTGTGACCCTGCAGCAGGTGAACCCCTCTCTGCCCCTCCCGCCATCCTCCTTCCAGCGTTTCCTGCGAGCCCGAGACGTCCCCGGGGCAGTGCTGACCGACCACCGGGCTGCTTTCCAGAACAGGTAGCGCTCTTCCCCAGGATTTGTTACAAAACAGCCGTGCGATGTTCTTTACCTCCGGGGAGTCTATGTAAAAGATCAAAGAGAACAAAAAAAAAAGACTTTTCCCTGTACGTATCCAGATCAGACCAGACTCCTGCGTTTTGCCTCCCCTCCAGCAGATGGAGACAGAGAAAGTTTTACTGACACTGCCACTTAAGACCAGGTGCCACCTGCCGTCCCTTAGTATTTCTGTGTCTCCATCAGATGGTGGAGGGGCAAAGCCTGCAGTCTGAGATTTAAAAAAATAAATTAATTAAAAAAAATATTAAGATAAGTGAGAGTAGAAGATCCAGCATTGCTTGCCTCCCAGGGGATTGTTAGGTCCTGATGGGGCCACCCCCCCCCCCCCCCCCCCCCCGGTTTGTGAGGCGGACGAACAGATGGGGACCCTTTTATTGCTCTGTACTTCATCACTGGACAGGGCAGAAAACTGGGGCTTCCACTTCCCTCATCCTGAAGGATGGACAGAGCCTGCTGCCAGGAAAAGGAAGTAAAAAAAAAAAAAAGAGGGTGCCGTGAGACGTCAAGCTTTACCCCGATTCTTCTATACAGGCGGTCGGCGGCTCTGCTTCTATTTTGCCGTTCCTGCGGCGGCTCTTAGGTTGTTGCGGCTCAGCGCCACCTTTTCATGCTGCACGGGTTGTGCTGCCGCTCCGTTGGAGACGCATGCGTGCCTCTCGCACGATGGCCGACGCTCTCGGTGTCTCTCCGGGGGAAAGGGCACGGCGAGGATAGCAACAGTCACTTTGGCCAGGCACTGCGAGCCCGGGAGGCTCTCTCCAGCGAGGAAGACTGTGGACAACCCCTTCCCACTAAGCGTGGGAATGA
Source organism: Rhinatrema bivittatum (assembly GCF_901001135.1). Lineage (NCBI taxonomy): Eukaryota > Metazoa > Chordata > Amphibia > Gymnophiona > Rhinatrematidae > Rhinatrema > Rhinatrema bivittatum. Next base: position 64,290 of record NW_021821132.1, on the reverse strand, counting down.
CTGCCATTTTCCACATTCTCTGCTGCCTCGCGAGCCGGGTGGGAGGGGGGGTATTTCCCTCTTCTTTTATCCCCAGTGGTTAGGACCTCCGGGGGAAGTCAAGATACTGAGGGGCATCACGCAGGAGGCGAGGAGGATTCCTTGGAGGACTCTGATGCCTCTTCTACCTTTCCATCTGACTTTGTTCTCCTATTGCATAAAGCTTATAAGGCCAGGAAAGCTGCAGGCCGGCTTAGAGGTGTGCAGGGGGCTTGGGTGCGCCCAAGGCCGGCAAAAAAGGCCAGGTCCTTCCGGGCTGCGGGGGCTATGAGGGTACCAGGGGCCTCGGCACTGACTGCTGCCACGGAGAGCTCCTCTGAGGCTTCAGAAGCAGAGGATCCGCGGGTGCAGGGCCCACCGGGGTTGGATCCGAGTTTGGCAGGTCAGGACCCGGATCAGGCACTGACCAAGAGCCTGGTTATGGAAGGGGATAATCTCAAGGTGGTTCGGCTATTCCACAAGAAGGAGCTGGATCCCCTGATACCCGCTGTTCTGGAAGAACTGGGTATAAAGATGCCACGAGAGGAATCGAGGCTGGAAGAAATGGACCAGGTCATGGCTGGCCTCCGGGGTCCAACAAGGTCTTTTCCAGTTCACAAGTTGGTCAACTTGGTGTTTCGGGAGTGGAATGCTCCTGATATAGGCCTGAAGGTCAGCAGAGCCGTGGATAATTTGTATCCTTTGCCAGAGAATACACTTGAGCTCCTGAAGGTCCCAAAGGTGGATGCATTGGTTTCGGCTATTACTAAGAAGACTATTCCAGTTGCCAGTTCTACAGCCCTGAAAGACCTTCAGGATAGGAAGTTGGAAGTGCACCTCAAGAAGATTTTTTTTTAAAGTCTGCCCTTGGCATTTGAGCGGTTGTGTGTAGCAGTTTCATGTTGAGGGCAGGCTTGCGCTGGGTTCAGCAGTTGCAAGCAGACAGGTCCTTGTCTGATTCTGAGACGCATTAGGTGGAGCAGCTGGAAGCTTTGGTGGCCTTTGGTGCTGATGCGTTATATGATCTCCTTAAGACCTCCTTCAGGAGAATGATCTCAGCGGTTTCGGCCCAGAGGTTCCTCTGGTTGAGGAATTGGTCATCCAACATTTCATCCAAGTCTCAGTTGAGAGCCTTGCTTTTCAAGGGGAAATTGCTCTTTGGTTGGGACTTGGAGGAGATGATCAAGCTTCTCGGAGAGAACAAAGTTCATAAGTTGCCTGAAGATAAGCCAAAAGGGAAAGGGTGTGCTTTCCTGTACATAATCCAGATCAGTCCAGACTCCTGGGTTTCTGCCTTCTCGCCAGCAGATGGAGACAGAGAGAGTTTTACTGACACTGCCATATAACCTAGTGTGCCTCCTGCAGTCCCTTAGTATTTCTCTGTCAATGGTGGATGTGCATACCTGCAGTCTCGTCTAAATTAAAAAAAAAGAGGAAAAGTTTGCTGATTCCTCCCAGGAGGTTGGCAGGCCCTGGTGGGGCTATCCCTCCGGGTCTTGAGGTGGACGAGCAGGGGCTTGGGGAACCTTACTTGTTCGGGGGCAGGAAGCCGGTGGTTCCAGCTCCCTCTGCTCCCCAGCTCCAGAACAGGAAAGTGCTTCTTGTGTTCTGTTCTTCGCTTCTTAAAGTTTACAAAAAAAAAAAATCTAAAGAAGGAGGCAGAGTTCTAAGGGCTTGCCAGTGAAAGGCTCTGCCTTCTGTCTGGTGCGGGTGATTTACACTGAGCGTGGTTCGACGCACTAAGGCTCTGCCCCGTGCTTCTCTCCTTTGTCGGCGGTTTTTCCCTGCGTACTCGCGTATATGGGCCTTTTAGTGTTTATTATTTATTTATTACTTTTTATACATCCCAGCCTCCCCAAATCTCTCACGCTTTTTGCCTTTTCTTCTTTGTCAGGTACTTCCACAGCATCTACGACACCGTGGAGAACATTGTGCCGAATTATCCAGAGGGGATCAGCCCGGACGAAGCCCTGACCTTTCTGAACGACACAGCCCAGGTTTTTATTATTTCCTTGCTTGTGAGAAAAAAAAAAAAAAGTCCTCTTTGCTGGGGAGCTGATGGGGAAAGTATTTATGCCCGACAAGGTTATTAGAAACCTGCTGGGATGTCTGAGAGAAGATTCCCCACCCTCCCTCGCCACCTTTTCTTTCCCTTCCCATCTTGACTTCTTAGGATATCGCCTTTTAGGAGGGCTTTGGAATTTGTGTTTGAAGTGCAGAGCAGGTTTACATTTTTGAGACATTGTTTATGGGAGAAAGGAGTCCATCATTTGAAGCTGTAAGAGGACAGGCCCGAGAATAGTATAGCTCTGCACAGAAAGGATGCCGGCTGCATGGAAGAGAAGGTGGAGACAAAATCAAGAACAGAATTGGAGAAATTCCAGGACAAGCACAGAGGATCCTTGGCTTTTGTGGGAGTAAGGGGTAAAGTCTGGGATAAGCACAGAGGATCCTTAGCTGTAGGGAGTGAGGGGTAAAGCCTGGGATAAGCACAGAGGATCCTTAGCTGTGGGGGAGGGAGGGGTAAAGCCTGGGATAAGCACGGAGGATCCTTAGCTGTGGGGAGTGAGGGATAAAGCCTGGGATAAGCACAGAGGATCCTTAGCTGTGGGGGAGGGAGGGGTAAAGCCTGGGATAAGCACAGAGGATCCTTAGCTGTGGGGGAGGGAGGGGTAAAGCCTGGGATAAGCACAGAGGATCCTTAGCTGTGGGGGAGTGAGGGATAAAGCCTGGGATAAGCACAGAGGATCCTTAGCTGTTGGGGGAGGGAGGGATAAAGCCTGGGATAAGCACGGAGGATCCTTAGCTGTGGGGAATGAGGGATAAAGCCTGGGATAAGCACAGAGGATCCTTAGCTGTGGGGGAGGGAGGGGTAAAGCCTGGGATAAGCACAGAGGATCCTTAGCTGTGGGGGAGGGAGGGGTAAAGCCTGGGATAAGCACAGAGGATCCTTAGCTGTGGGGAGTGAGGGATAAAGCCTGGGATAAGCACGGAGGATCCTTAGCTGTGGGGAGTGAGGGGTAAAGCCTGGGATAAGCACGGAGGATCCTTAGCTGTGGGGAGTGAGGGATAAAGCCTGGGATAAGCACGGAGGATCCTTAGCTGTGGGGAGTGAGGGGTAAAGCCTGGGATAAGCACAGAGGATCCTTAGCTGTGGGGGAGGGAGGGGTAAAGCCTGGGATAAGCACAGAGGATCCTTAGCTGTGGGGGAGGGAGGGGTAAAGCCTGGGATAAGCACGGAGGATCCTTAGCTGTGGGGAGTGAGGGATAAAGCCTGGGATAAGCACGGAGGATCCTTAGCTGTGGGGAGTGAGGGGTAAAGCCTGGGATAAGCACGGAGGATCCTTAGCTGTGGGGAGTGAGGGGTAAAAGCCTGGGATAAGCACAGAGGATCCTTAGCTGTGGGGGAGGGAGGGGTAAAGCCTGGGATAAGCACAGAGGATTCTTAGCTGTGGGGGAGGGAGGGGTAAAGCCTGGGATAAGCACAGAGGATCCTTAGCTGTTGGGGGAGTGAGGGGTAAAGCCTGGGATAAGCACAGAGGATCCTTAGCTGTGGGGGAGTGAGGGGTAAAGCCTGGGATAAGCACAGAGGATCCTTAGCTGTGGGGAGTGAGGGGTAAAGCCTGGGATAAGCACAGAGGATCCTTAGCTGAGGGGGAGTGAGAGGGGTAAAGCCTGGGATAAGCACAGAGGATCCTTAGCTGTGGGGAGTGAGGGGTAAAGCCTGGGATCAGCACAAAAGACCCTTAGCTATGGGGGAGGAAGGGGTAAGAACTGTGATTCTTACTGATGCAGGATAAAGCCAGAGGCCAGGCAGAAAGAATGGACTCGGCCTGGCAGTCTTTACCTGCCATCAGGTTCCACGTTACTTATTCGGTATATGCCACTTTTCTGCACTAATATAGGTGGGTCAAGGAAAGGGAATTGGCAGTTAAAGCTGTTTAACTTATTGCTCGAAACTCAATTGCCTGAAAAAGATGGTGGCACAGTAGGAGGCCATTGTTTGCTCACGTCATTCCAGTCTAAATCACATGGAGGGGGGAGCGGCTGTGCATATCACAAATGCGTGCTCTCGGGGTGGAGGGGGGCGTCCAGATTTTTACCCAGCGGATCCTTGATATATCTAAATATCCTCCTAATACCAGTGGAAAATGGTAACATCTGAATTTATTTGACCGTAAGTGCATCAAACATTACTGGAGCTGAGCTTCATTAGGTGCTCCAGTTCCCTACTGTCTAATTAATTAATTTCAGTTTGTATTGTAATTGTTTAAAGAAACAAAAAAAAAAAAAAAACCTCTTACGCAAATGTAATTCCAAAGATTCATTTTGTGCGAGGGCGGCAGCACAGCGAGCCTCCTGTTTCTCGTAGGACTTTGTGATATATTCATAAAATAAACACGCTAGAACATGCGTGTGCCTCCTGCAGGTGTGCATGCGTGCGGACACAGGTATACTGAAAAAGAAGCCAGCTTGTTGTCATGATAGGACCCCGGCTTCGTTGAAAGCCAGAGCTGGCCTGGACCATTTTGGGGCCCGTCCCGGCACCGACTGAGCCTGTGACCTCTTCTTTCCTTGCTAGGCCCTGGCAGAAGTGGCCACGGTGCTGGCTCGTGCTGTGTACCAGCTTGCGGGGGGCACCGCCAGCGCGTCTGACATCCAAGCAGATGCCCACACGGTAAGGCTCGTGCTCTCGCTTTTGTGAATTTGGCTCTCCTGTGCCCTTTTCATACCCGAGCAGGATAGCAAGAGGCAGCATTCCCTCCCTAGTAATGGACAGGCTCAGAGCCGTTCCTGTTCTTACCCCAGGTCAGTCCAGATAAGTGGGTTTTGCATCCCTACCAGCAGATGGAGGCAGAGTACAAAATCTCTGAGGCACTGCTACATAACCAAGAGTAAAAAAAAAAAAAATAATAATAATAATTTGGAGTTTTTAAGAAGCGAGAAAAGAGTTAGTGCTCCCTAAGGTGTTAGATACCTTTGTGGTCCATCCCTCAGATGGAGCCAGGCGAACGTGTGGGGTTGGTAATCCCTGGCTGGCTCTGCCCGCATTTTCCCGAGGGACAGATAGCCAGGGGTTCTGTTTCCTTCATCCCCACGGAGGACTTCTCCTGGTTTGCCCATTGGCAGCAGGGAAGTATTACAGCCTTTGTATTCATTTATTTTTTGGTTGTCCGTTTTTTAAATTAAAAAAAAGTCCTTTGACTGGAGCTGAGGCTGAGATCAACCGTGGGCAAGTCTTGGTGCCACAGGGCTGCATGTGCATCAGGGAGAGGCTGTTGGAGCTATCGGAGGTTGCCAGGGGTCCGGGGCCTGTCAGGGGTGCCTGTTTGCTGCTGCTGGCTGAATTTTTTTCAGTGCTTCAGTGGCGAGGCGGCCACGTGGTAGGCCCGATAGCACCTGCTTTGCACCAAATTCTGTCGGGCACCAAATTCTGTCGGGCCTGCAGCCCGCGCTGACTGCAGCTAAATTTGAGTGCCCTTTGCAGCAATTGCGCCTCAGGAGATGAGAGAATCTCCGTGGAGGTGGCAGGTGGCTGGAAAAGCACCTGCTTGTCGGGCCTTATGTCTGCTGCTCCCAGGGAAGCTGAGAGTGCGGAGGTGATTCCTGAGAGACGCTGCAGAAGGACCTCCGCTCCCGCAGGGCCCTGGGACAGCCCCCCCTCCTCTTTCCCCGGTGGGGCATCCTTCGCACGAGGTTTTGGAGGGTGGGGGGATCCAGAGGAGTCCCTGTGGCTGGGGAGGATTTCTCTCCAGAGTTTGTCCTGCTCCTAAACAAGGCCTGTTTGGCCAGTTGAGGAGCAGTGGAGAAGCGGCCTCTGAGGGGGAAGCTGCAGTGCCCCTCAAAAAGGGTCAAGGTGGGCCTGGGTTGGCTCTAGAGCCTTGCTGCGCTGCCTGGGATTGGCTCTGTCTTCGGGTGAGATGGATCGTGTGGATGCTGAGGATTTTTCAGATCCAGAGGATCCATTTGAAGATGGTAGAGACCTGGGGGAAATCCAGGATACATCTCAAGGTTGTCCTAGGATCGGGTGCATCAAGTGGTGATCCAGGGTTGAATAATGATGCAGTCGATCCAGCGGGGATTCTGGTGACTGAAGGGGACGTCCTGAGGGGTCGTTCAGTTATTTTGGAAGGAGGAGTTCAAGCCCCTCATTCCTCATGTTTTGGATGAGCTGGGTATCAAGGTCACTCAGGAGGATTCAGACATTGAGGGTGTGCATCTGATTTTGGATGGCCTGCGGGTCCGCCGAAGGCCTTTCCGCTGCCCAAGAAGTTCAAAATGGTAGTGGATCCAGTGTGGGATACTCCGGAAGCCGACTTGAAGGTCAGCAGGGCAATGGCGAAATTGTATCCACTGACGGAGGAGACCTTGGAGCCGCTGAGGCTGCTCAAGGTGGCTGCAGCTGTTTTGGCGGTCACAAAGAAGACCACTATTCCTGTGATGGGGTTGGCTGCTCTAAAGGATGGGCAGGACCGCAGATAGGAGATCCAGTTGAAGAGGATGTTCAAGATGTCTGCCTTGAGCCTCCAGATGGCAAAATATCGACGGCCTGCAGCAGTAAAGGCCATTGATATTTCTTCAACAATGGATTCAACGCTCACTGGATAGGCCGCAGGTGGGCAAACACCCATGGCACCAAATCTAGCATAGACACCATAGAACCCAACACCTGTAAATAATCCCAGGCTTTGGGAACTGGCAGTTTCAAGAAACACCCTTTCTGATCTTGAATCTTTGATTCTCTCCGAGGAGAGAAGAAACCTTGCCCACCTGGGAACCGAACTGTGCCCCCTGATAGTTCAACAACTGGGTCAGCACCAGATGACTCTTGGCCAAATTTATCATCTATCTGAGCAACTGTAACACCTCCATCATCTGGTGCACTACCTGACAACATTCCCTTCGGACTTTGCTTGAATGAGCCAGGCTTCCAGAGAAGGGTGGACCAGAATCTCTTCCCTCCTTAATGCCGCCACCACCACCTATGTGAATGTTTGTGGTGCCGTGGCCATCCCGAAGAGAAGAGCCCAAAACTGGAAATGCTGTTTCAGCATCATAAGTCTCAAACCTTCTGGTGCTCCCGCCAAATAGGAATATGCAGATAGGCTTCCGCCAGAAATTTTCCTTTCCGAACTGCTACAATGACCATCTGCGTTGACTCCATCCAGAAATGCGGCACTTGCAGCGCCAGGTTGACCACCTGGAGATCCAAGATGGATCCCCTTTCCGGAGCAGGAACCAGCACAATAGCATCCCACTCTTGCATGCAAAGTAGAGTATCCCATATCGCCTTTTGCTTGGATCAGGATATGCAATGGGTTACCATGAAAGTGTTCTGTAACGGATGAGAAAATTCTAAGGCATAACCATCTCTTATCACCTCTAGAACCCATTGATCCGATGTGATCCTGGTCCATTCCTCGGAAAAGCAAGACAATCTTCCTCCTCCTGCTTCGACTGAAGAGTGGTCCCACCTGACTTCATTTTGAAGTCTTACCTCTTCCGGTCCCCTGACCGGTGGGAGCCCTGAAAGGACTGCTGTGGACCCAAGGCCTGCTTTTGCCCCGTGCCCAAGGCCATCTTGCCAGACCAAAAAACGCCTCAAATCCCTAAACCGGGCACATGGCAGAAAGGTCTTCCTGACAGCCTTCTTGTTCTCCGGCAATCTATTCCCCTTTATTCCCCAGGGTTTTCATCAGTTGCTCCAGGTCTTCACCAAACAGCAGCTTCCCTTTAAAAGGAAGATTACACAGCTGCGACTTAAACCACACATCCACTGATCATTTACACAACCATAGCAGTCTTTTTGCCGCCACTGCAGAGACCATATTCCTGGCCGACGTCGGGACCAAGTCATCTAGTGCATCCAACATATAGGCCACCCCAGCTTCCAGCCGAGCTGCCTGCTTAGAATGTTCTGCCAAATCATCCTTCTGTGCTTTCTGCATCCAGCGTAAACAGACCCAGCTGTATCTGATGGTATTGCGGAGCAATACCAAGCCGCTGCGGTTTTTTCAGTCGCAGAAGAGAGGTCTGAGCTGAGGGCATAGACATTCTTATTCTACCATGGCCAACAGGGATCCTGCTGTACATGTTTCCTCTGTGGCCTTTAATAGGTCGTGTGTTGAGACTCATCGAGAAACAACCGGGTCGGGTAGTATTCAGGGCACTAGAGTGGCCACATCATCCGTGGTTCACAGATCTGATTCATCTCGCAGTAGACTGGCCCCTGGGCCTGTCTTCTTAGATCAGGCAGATCGCTTTTGTCTTGCAGCTTGGCTTTTGACCTGCAACATTTAAGGTTAAAAAGATTGCTCGGGGCAGTCATTGTCACTTTGCTTCAGGCCAGGAGACTGTCCACGTCTATGGCTTATGTCCAGGTGTGGAGGGTCTCTGAGTTTTGGTGTATAAAGGAGGCCTAGACCCGTTGCATGTGGAGATCCCTCATTTTGGCCTTTTTACAACAGGGCTTGTCCAAAGGCTTAGCTTACAATGCCCTTTGGTGCAAGTGGCAGCCTTGGGATGTCTCAGAGGTAAGCTACAAGGGAGGAGGCCTTTGATGTCTCATCCGGATGTGGTATAGTTCTTGAAGGGGGCCAAGCATTTACGGCCTCCAGTGTACAGATTGTGTCCAGCATGGAGTTTGAACTTAGTCCTTTAAGTGTTAGGCGAACCTCCATTCGAGCCATTATGGAAGATGTGGTTGAAGGATTTCATAAGAACATAAATTGCCATGCTGGGTCAGACCAAGGGTCCATCAAGCCCAGCATCCTGTTTCCCATAGAAGCCAAACCAGGCCACAAGAACCTGGCAAGTACCCAAACACCCTGAAAGTTTCTTTTCTGGTGGCGATTTGATCGGCCAGATGGATTTTGGAGCTGCAGGCTTTGTCCTGTAGAGAGCCGTTTCTGAGAATTATGGATGATAGGGTGTCTTTGTACATGGTACCCTTGTTTCTGCCCAAAGTTAATTCCTCGTTTTCTCCTTAACCAGATGGTGGAACTTCCCATGTTTCCAAACTGGTCGTCTTGAGATGTCAGAAGCGAGGGAGCTTCATTTGTTGGATGTTCGGCTACTGTTACGGTATCTGAAGGTCACTAACAGTTTCCGGTGGTTGGATCATCTATTTGTATTGTTTGGCGAGACAAAGAAGGGATGTAAGGCTTCTAAGGGTACTATTGCTCGTTGGTTAAAGGAAGCTATTTTTTCATCCTCTCTCTGCAAGGGGTCGGAAGGTTCTAGAGGGGCTGCGAAAACATTCTACTGGGGTGCAGGCAGCCTCTTGGGCTGAGTGTCAGTCGATATTGCCACAGGAGACCTGTGAGGCTGCAACGTGGTCTTCGTTGCATACTATCTCTCGGCATTACTGGTTGGATGTTCAAGCGCTGGCAGAACCGAGTTTTGACAGAGTGTGTTGAGAGCGGGTCTTTCGCATGCCGGCCCAGTCTAGAGGTGGCTTTGGTACATCCCACTTGTTTGGACTGATCTGGGGTACGAGCAGGAAAGGAAAATTGGTTCTTAGCTGCTAATTTTCGTTCCTGATGCACCTCAGATCAGTCCAGAGACCCAGCCCCTTATTTACGAAAGACCGAAGACCTTTAGACTTGCATGAATGCAAGCTGAGGATTTTCATTATGTGTCTCTTCAGAACCTAAATAGGATTACCAGGTTTAATTGGTTCCATGGGGTTGTTGTGGGGCTCTAGTTCAGGGGGCTCCTACCCTTGGTTTGTCATTCGTCCTGAAGAGGACAGGGGACAGTAGTTTCACTTTAGTTTGGCTTGGGTACAGGTCAAAACTGAGGGGACTGCAGGTGTCACTCGAGATTATGTAACAGTGCCTCAAAAGTTTTTATTCTCTGCCTCCATCTGCTGGTAGGGATGCAAAACCCACTTGTCTGGACTGATCTGTTTTACTTCAGGAAGGAAAATTAGCAGGTAAGAACCAATTTTCCTTTCAATTGGTTACAGAGGTCTTATCCTAGCAGGGATTGACTGTATTCTGTTTTGTTTAGAAGGGGGAGGACAAGACTGTTTTCATCTTTCTTTGCTATATGAGTGGGCCTCCTGACTGCTTGCTTTCATGGAGGAGATGCACGTTCAGGTCCTAGGCCCGGCACCTGCTCCCGGGACCGAAGGGTGCAGGGAGCACCGCCGGGCTCCATGCCTGATAGGCCGCACGGAAACCCCCCCCCCCCCCTCCTTTCTGCTGCCTGTCACGGTTTCCCGTCTCCTCCTCCAGGTCTCGCGGCTGCTGTACGGTTTTCTCATCAGGTTCAACAACAACTGGTTCCAGTCCCTCGTTCCTGCGGACATGAGTAAAATTCTGGGTAAGGGAGAGAGCAGCGCCACCCTGGGGACAGGGGTGGGAATGCAACGCTCTCGAGAAGCACCTTAGGAGGGGGCCAGTCTGCATTATAGATGGGGGGGCTTGCATCCCAAAGTTTTGACATGGTGCACCTTTGGCCCAAAATTTGTTTCCTCCACCTCGAGGAAGGGAAAAATATTCCATCGAACAAAATAACTGTGCAAGCAAAACCCTTGTTCCTAAAAGCACAGTGGGAGATTTCCCAGGTCCTTTAGCAAAACTCTTCACTCCCATCCCCCCACCAGAGTTCCCTGGAACTTTCTCCATGGAAATTAATTCTTTGGACACTGGAAATGTCATTTCAGAAATTTGCAAAACAAATAGACCTGCAGGATGTCTTCCAGTCTCTCCCTTTTTTTTTTTTTTTTTTTAAACTCTATGCCCAGCCCTTAAATGCCAAGATTTGTGTTTTTCTGTCTGTGTTTTCACTGATATCCGATAGCCAATCCGTTGTGTTGGTGCCTTCCTCAGACAGCGACCCCCCTCACTACTACGTCGCAGTCGATAACAAGGTGAACCCCTCCCGCGTGGTGCGTTACGTCTTAGCAAACCTCACCGGAACCATTGTCAACTTCACCAAGGAGGAGTGCCAGAAACCCCCCAGTGCGGAGAAGGATGTAAGTATAACACTACCCCCTCCAGAGGGTTTTCGTCGGTGACTTCCCAATCTCCCTTTTATTTTATTTTATTTTTTTTAAAGCTGAGGATTCGTACAACCTGCAACAAAATCACGGGATCCCGCTGCCGTGTCCGATTGACTCGTTCAGCACGGCATAACCAAAACAGACCCGGTCGCTGTGTCTGACACGCATGGGAGCGAAGGGAGAGAAATTGTGCAGCTCTTACGAACGTGGGCGAGGCCAGCAACACAAAACCCCTACTCAGAGAGGCTGAAAACACTCCAGACCCACTCGCTGGAGGAAACCTTCCGATATTTGACAAGCTTCGATAATCTGTAGGAAAGCAAATCATGACCTCCATGAATTTCAAGGGTCAGGGGGAAGCCTGGAATTAATCTGCCAGCAGAGGTTGGCGGCAGCCAGTACTATGACAAAATACAGGAAAATGTGCGTTGTGATTCGGGATGGGGGAGCCCAGTTTTATATCAGCCGGCATAGCGGCTGAAAGGGTAGAAAGTGCATGCGGACCTCAGGACCTTTGCACGGCTATAAGAGCCTCCTTGTTAGCGGTTGATTTAGGTAATTTTAAGGCATTCATAATTGCCTGCTTTTCATTGAAATCTGCCTCGGCTTTTACCACCTCCTTTCTATCAGAAATGATGTGCTGTTTTAACATTATCCTTTGAAGATCCCTCAGTCCTAACCATGTGTTCTGGAGTGGCTCTTTCTGTCCCTCATGATCTAGTTTAAAAGCTGCTTGCTCACTCTCTTGTTTTGGTTTTTTTTTGTTAGTGCCAGCATACAGGTTTCACTCTGGTTAAGGTGAAGCTCATCCTGTGTCAGAAATAGGCTCCCTCTTCCTCTGCCAATTCCTAACAAATCTCAAGCATTCTTCCCTGCACCACTGTCTAAGCCATACATTGGGACTCGGGAGGTTGTCCTGTCGTGGAACTTGGGAAGTGTTTCTCAGAATGCTACCCTGCAGGTTTGGTATTTCAGTTTCCTCCCTAAAAAGCCTACATTTTGGTTTCCAGAACCTACCCTCCCGCACCTTTTGTATGTGATTAATATCCACATGTACCATGACAGCCAGATCCTCCCCGGCACTCTCCAAAGTGCTGTCTAGATGACGCCTGAGGCTCACTACCTTCGCAGCAGGCAGGCTAGTTACCAAGCGATCCTCTCAGTTGCCAACCACCCAGCTATCTTCATACTAATGTTTGAATCACCAACTACAATGGCAGTCTTTCCCAGGCATGTGCCCCTGGAGACACATCTTCTGTGCAAGAGAATAGCACATCATCTGGAGGGTAGGTCCTAACTCCAGGATCACCGTCTAAAACACCAAGACTCTGGTTTCCTTCCTGGAGACCTTGCTGTTCCAAAGCAGCACAGGAGCTGCCAGATTGGAGGTGGGACCACTCTACCATATCCCTGAAGATGTCTGTCACTCTAGCCTCATGAAATCAGACTCATTTTTGAGAGCTAGGAGCCTAGCGTGTAGCCAGATGGACTCAGGACCAATGGGTGTTATGCTCCTCTGCTAGCAGATGGAGACAGTCAGGTTTCAAAGCTGACATCACCTTAGATAATACCCCTGCAGTGACCAAAGCTCTCCAATATCTCTCCGTCTCCTAGCAGATGGTGGACATGCTTTCCCTACACCAGCATTGGTGGTATAATGAGATTGTAGTACTCGTTAGAGGAAATTTTACCTTTAAATTGGAGAAAGATTGAGCCCCGCTCTCCTGCGGTGATACCTTAAGGTCCCTCCCCCAGTTGAGAATTCCTGAGGCGATTTCCGAGATCCCTCAGAGGTGTGCCTTGGTCCGGTAGCCGGTTCCTGGCATGCCTCCCATAGACTGTGGGTACGTGCGGTGCAGGCCAGCTCTGCACACGCACTGTGCGCTTAACGTCTCGCATTCTTGTACTCATACCTTCGCGCGCACATTCATACATGTGGGCGCTTGCACTTGCGCGCTTCGGGACAGATCTGTGCACCCTCGATTTCGGGTACCAGCTGGCTGAGTGCACAGTTATCATTTAGCAAGGCTCTGGCAGCAAAGAAGCACAAGCAGCACTCTCTTTGTACTACCTGCCATATTAGGGCTACAAAGAGATGAATTGTCTGCCCTGGTTTCCCAGACCCTGAAGACTCTGGGAGTTCCTGGCATGGCCCCTATGACAGAACCAAAGAAGAACCCCATCCTGATGTCTCTGTAGAAAGCCTCTTGCTATTTTCCAATGCTGGAAGCCATCCAGGAGTTGATTGACCTGGAATGGGATGCCCCGGAAGCCAGCTTTTAAAGGAGGTCGGGCATTGGAAGCTCTGTACCCACTGGATCCAGCGGCCAAAGCACACCTGCATTTCTCCAAAGTGGATGCCCTGGTCTGCGCCCTTTCGAAGTGAACAACTATCCCAGTGGAGGGAGGAGTTGGTATTAAAGGGTGCACATGACAGGCGGCTGGAATCCATCCTTAAACAAGCCTTTGATGCGACAGCAATGACGCTGCAGATGGCTTCCTGTTGTGCCCTGGTGGCACGCTGCTGCCCGCTTCTCTCGAGTGAGGCAGATAACTCCTGAAGTGCCTTCGAGGGAAGCTATGGAGTCCGCCACTGCCTTTTTAGTGGACGTGGGCTCTGATCTAGTCTGTACCTCGGCCAGAGGCGTGGCCTCAGTGGTGGCGGCCAGAAAACAGCTATGGCTGCGGAATTGGTCAGCAGACACGACCTTTAAGGCAAACCTTACAGAGATGCCCTTTAAGGGATCCCTCCTATTCGGTAGCAAATTGGAAAAGCTGGCCGGTAAGTGGGGTGGATCTCCAGTGCCTTGGCTACCGGAGGATAAGAGAAGGAGGTCATAGCACCCCTCACCTATGAGGGATCGGGCCAAGGGCTCCCAGTGCTTTCAGCCCTATAGGAACTCATCATTTCAGACATCTCAGTCCTTGGGAAGGTCTCTGTTCTTTCGGAGTCAACAATCAAAGAGAGGGGGCTGGTTCAGGTTTGGCTTTCCCCAAGTCTGGCTGATAGTTGTTTGGACAGATTCCTGTCCAAACACCTTTTAAACCTTGCTTTGCTATATGCCTTGACCACATCCTTTGGAAAGAAATTCAACAACTTGATTTTGCGCCGAGTGAAAAAAGAAAATTACCTTCTCCAGTTTGTTTTAAATCTGTTACCAGGTAGTTTCATGGAGCACCCCTTAGTCCTTATACTGTCTCTAAAAGGGTAAATAACCATCCCTGCTTTACCTCTTCCACCCCGCTCGTGATTTTATTACCTATCGTAGCCAGTGGTGGAGAACGTTTCCTGGACACACAACGGAATGCAGGCACCACTGGTTCGAGTTGCAGTTTAAGTCTCGGAAACTAGCAAAGCAGTAAGCTGTTGCAGGGGATTAGGAGGGTGGCTTTGCTTTTCCATGGTTGCCTTCTGAAATGTTACACACAAGAGATATGACTGCAAGTGAGCCTGGACTATAGAGCATGTTGTCGGATGTCTTTCAGTTCTTTTTATACTTTTTTTTTTTTTTTTAAGGCTGATTTTCTCTTTGTGATCTTTTTCGTGTGCTACATTGGCTGTTTAAAATAGAACTCAGTGGGAGTACAGTAAAAAAAAAAAAAATAAAAAGCTATAAAGTTCCCAAATATTTACAGTGTTATCTTTTTAGGTGGGAGTTGTATAAATATGTATTTTATTCTCCACTTTCTCCCACCCTCCCTACCACAGCTTTATGAATACTTCTGGGTGCAAGGGTCCCTCGAGACCAACTCCACCACCAGGACCCCCTTCTGCGTGCAGACCACCACTCGAATCTCCAGAGCGCTGTCTCCAGCCTTTGAGCTGGGGCAGTGGGGGTCCACGGAGTACTCCACCTGGACGGAGAGCCGCTGGAAGGAGATCCGAGCCAGGATATTTCTAGTAGCTAGCCACGAGCTGGAGGTAAGTGGATTCCCCCCCTCAACCTCTCCCGACAGGTCAAATCCATAGACTTCGTGGGGGTAAAACTAGGACTGGCAGCATGGAGCTATACATCGCCCTAGCAAAACCAGGATTGGCTCAGCCTGCCCTAAGGGGACACAGAGTAATCTTGAGGTCTGTATCTGACTTTGGTGAATTGCTGTAATGGAAAAAAAATCAACAAACATCCAATAGCAAATTTATTATTTATATACCGTTTTACCAATCAAAGATTGAACAAAGCGGTTTACAACCATAAAAATAAAATCAAAATGATAAAAATTCAAATAAACTAAAATATAAAGATAGAATAAAAAATACAAAAAATATCTTGATCAATAAAATTAAAATCTCTAAATGAAATAGAACTATTACATTATAAAAACAAAGAAAGAGAACTTAAAGAATAACGTAAGAAGCCTAAATTAGATAAATACTACAAAAGGCTAGATTCCCTGAGTTATTCCACTATTTTGCCTGTTCTAAACTCCCAGTGAGACTTTTTTTTCCCCCCCTGCTTTGCCGCCAAATGATGATGTCATCAGTAGAGGGCCAGGTTATTTGTTTTTGTAGTGGACCAGTCTCATTTTTATGTTTGCATTTAAACTAAGATTTCAAAACTGTAGGTGAACGGGGAGAAGTGCCCAGAAATCTGTTCTAAAAGGAAATGAATTTTACACTACTTCTTGGCATTTGAGGTTTAAAAAGTTGTGTGGTTTGTTTTTTTTTTCTTTTCTTTTTTGCTTTCACTCTTCAGGTGATCACGCTGGTTGTAGGCACCACCATTCTCATCGTCTCGCTCCTCGTCACCTACTTCATTAACGCTAAGGCAGATGTGCTCTTTGCCAGCGCACGTGAACCGGGCGCAGTAGCCTACTGAAGACGACGTCCCCCTTCCCCCCCGCCCCTGCAGTGGGGGATCCCAGGAATCGCAGGGGCCCACAGCACGAAGGGATAGAAACTAAATCCCGCGGGGGTTTTTTTTTCATGCAAACGCAACAGCTGGACGCTCGGACTCTGACTAGCTCAATTGACACTGGAAGGCTTTTTTTTTTTTTTTAATATGGGGGTTTTGGATTGGTCGGAGGGAGAAACACTTGGGGGGGGGGGGAGGGGGGGAGATGAAGGGATCTGTGAAAATTCTACAGGAGGGGAAGGCAGAGGACAGAGAGAGAACGCAAACCACTCCGAAGGTTGGTGGCATCCCTATCGAAGGGGGGGGGAGGGGGTTTCAACACTCACTGAAGCATTACTCGCCCCACACCCCCCGAGACTTGTTTTCCCATCCAGGGATCTCAAGATTTGAACCACACAGAGAGAGAGAGAGAGGCTTGGCCAAAAGAGAAGCTTCCGTTGGCTGAGCTAGAAAGAGATCCCCCTTATCGTTTACCTCCACGCATTACCTCAAGTGAGCGATAGCCTAGTCCGCCGGGCAAGTTGGCAGATTTTGTTTACAGTAGAGTTTTTGGTCACCAAGTTGGGCAGTTGTGCCCCCCCGAAAGAACACTTTTGATCTTGGAATGGTGATTTCCGGCCTGTTGCCTTTTTTCCTTTTGGGACTGCCTTCAGTTGCAAAGCCTTCTCTTGTTGACGATTAGGTAAATCTATTTCAAAAAGAGACTCTGGGAGGGGGGGAAAGGTGGCATTGTGTACCCAGCACCGGGGTGGCAGGGGGACAAACGGAGAAGTGAGGGGTGGATGGGGTGGTGTGTGTGTGTGGACAGTGGGCTTCGTGGCTTCGGTGAAGGAGGGGGGGGGTGAGGCAGGAGATGAGGGTGAGGATCCTCTGGATTAAACCACGTAGAGCCGAGCCTGGTGTCCCACAGACGAGGGATATTTTCAGACTCCCAGTGCAGAGCAGTGTGAGTTGGTTCCAGTTTTCCCTTTGAGCCCAGTTAGAAGCCGCCGGAGTGTGTACAGCATTCTTACCTGTTCAGGTAGTTTTAAGCTCATAGGTAAAACTGGAGTGGCTCAAATAGATAAGGAGTGGAAGTTTTATTCCCTGGACATAGTTGACCCTTCTGATGCTCATTTTAACTCCAGAGCTGCTGTTCTGTTACTACTGCCCAGGGCATTTGCAGGGGGGGGGGGGGGGAGGGGAGTTCACTGAACAAATGGGTCTAGACAATTTTTTTTGTTTGTTTTGTTTTTTTAAGGTGCAATATATTTTTTGTTTAATTTTGTTGTAAATATCTTTAAATAACTTGGTTTAATTAAAACAGATCCTTACCAAACGTTGTCCTGGTCACTTTTCCTTCTGTAACTTTATTCTCTGGTCCAGGGAATTGTGGGAACTGATGCTGTTATCCAAGAGAAAGAAGGAAGGCCCAAAGTGGTTTAGTGAAATTGAAAGGTGACGAGGAGAAATGTGTAGAGAGAGAGATGAAGAAATGGCAGAAATATCAAATAAATACTTCAGTTCGGTGTTCACTAAAGAAAACCCTGGAGACGGATCGCTGCTGTTTGAGAAGACCATAGATGGGGGTGGGGGAGATGAAACTCCGTTTACAGAAGAGAATGTATGGGACGAGCTAGGAAAACTGAATGTGGAGAAGGCCATGGGGCCTGATGAGGTTCATCCCAGGATGCTGAGGGAGCTCAGAGATGTGCTGGCAGCTCCGCTGAAGGACCTGTTCAATAGATCCCTGGAAACGGGACTGATGTCGTGTGATTGGAGAAGAGCGGTGGTGGTCCCGCTTCACAAGAGTGGGAGCAGAGAGGATGCTGGAAACTACAGGCCGGTTAGCCTCACCTCGGTGGTGGGAAAATTAATGGAGACTCTGCTGAAGGAAAGGAGAGGGAACTATCTACCTTCCCATGGGTTACTGGACCTGAGGCAGCATGGATGCACCAGGGGAAGGTCGTGTCAGACAAATCTGATTTTATTTTTTTTTTTTTTGATTGGGTGACTAGAGAACTGGATCGAGGAAGAGCACTTGATGTGATTCACTTAGATTGCAGCAAAGCTTTTGATACGGTCCCGCATAGGCTCGTGAATAAAATAAGCTTGGGAGTGGGCACCAAAGTGATGGTTGACTGACAGGAGATGGTGTGTAATGGTAAATGGAGCCTACTCTGAAGAAGGAACGGTGTTAAGTGGAGTGCTCAGTATCTTTGTGGGTAACATTGTGGAAGGGATAAGAAGGTAAAGTCTGTCTATTTGTGGATGACACTAAGGTCTGCAACAAAGTGGACACACCTGAGAATGAAGAATGATTTAAGAAAGCTTGATGAATGAATGGTTGAAGATTTGGCAGCTGGGATTCAATGTACACAAAACCGAAAAGGGATGTTAAAGCCTGTTGACTAACTTAAGTGTACGGTACCTTAGATTAAGGTTTGGCTGTACCCAAGCTTGTATTAATGTACATGTATATAGGGGTGTTACATAGAGGCTTATAGGACATTGCACTTCTTGGCATTGAATCCCAGCTGCAGGGTCATGCATGTGGGGTGTGGCAATCCAAAAGAGCTGTATATGATGGGGGAGGGGGTGAAAGACACATGTGCACAGACTGGGAGAGGGCCCTTGGTGCGATGGTGTCTGGCAGTCTGAAGGCAGTGAAGCAATGTGATAAGGCAATAGCTAAAGCCAGAAGAATGCTGGGCCGCATCGAGCAGTGTTTCCTAACCAGTGTGCCATGGAAGAGTCACCACTGTCTCAAATCCAGGTTAGCATTGTGCTCTCCTCTTAGCACCTTGCAGCAATAAGAAACGGGAGCAGTGGCTCTTAAACATGGATGAGCTCCTTTCTGAGAATGTGTAATCATGCATGCTCCAGGGTGTGGTAATTAATGGGCAGCTAGGCCCTGCTATGTGCAGCACACGGTGCCATCTCATCTTACCTGGCCTGAGCCACCTCCTTTGAGTCCTTACAGGCTCAGTCCTAGCCCTTGGTTGCGTACGATGGGGAGAACGTGCGCTGGAGCAGCAGCAGCAGGTAATAAACCTAGCCAGCTGCCCACACCACACCACCTTCGCCCTTGCACTTTTGTATGTAGAGATACCTCTTCAGATACCTGAAATTTTTTAACGATGCACGAAATTCAAACCTTCTCTGTTGGAAAGCAAACAGTAGAACTAGGGCTCACGCAATGAAACTCCAGCGAGGACGACTCGGAACCAACGTCAGGACATATTTCTTCATGGAGAAGGGTGGTGGATGCCTGGAATGCCCTTCTGGGAAGAGGTGGTGAGCACGAAAACAGGAAATAAATACAAAAAAAAGCATGGGCTAAACAATGCATCCTGAAGGCTAGAGGTTGGAAATGAAGAAAGGGGGGGTGCATTGGGTAACCTGCATGGAATGGCAGTTTAACTGAAGGCATGGGGATTCTTACCCTTAACCAATTAGCTTTCATGCTTTTGATGCTACTGCAACACTGATGGCAGGTGAAAAAGGGGAATTGAATTCGCACTGCAGGCAATACTGGACGCTGACTGATACGCAGACATTGGGGGGAAAAAAGCACAGGACTGTTACAGCCAAGTCCAAAAGCAAAGTGGGTTCAAGCAGCGTTGTCTGTATTGTCAAGGCTGCTCACCCTGTAACAATGTTGCTAGCAGTAATTTTTTTATGGGTTTGACAGTTGTTTGGTTTTGGTTGTAAATATTACTATCCTTAACATAAGGCTTGGGGAAACCTGCATGGAGCGGCAGTTACTACCATAAGAAACTTGCTTGGCAGACTGGATGGACCATTGGGTTTTTTTCTGCCATCGTTACTATATTTCCATAAACCCCACAGTGCCAAGTCTATGCCAGTTGAGTGTTCCCAGGGGATGTGATTTGTTTTTTGTCCCTTGTCCTCTGTCCCTGGAGAGCAAATATGTCTATTATGTGAGCTGGAGATTCAGACTTAGAAGGGTTGGGGACATGATCAACAGAGAATTGGCATAAAGATACAAAACCTGTCACCTCTAAGATTGGATAGTTGAGGGGATGGGCACAGGGCTATGTGTTGTATCTGATTTGTAACTTGCCTTGTGCTTGGGTTTAGAAGAGCAAGGAATGAAATTGAAAAGCCGGTAATCCGGTCTAAAAACCAAGGATTCCCTTGAGCCGTTCTATGTGCTGTCCAGGGAGGGGTGAGATGGAGACAGCAGCAAAAGCTGCTGGGGAGTGAAAGGAAACGAAAAAGACAAGAAAATTCTACCAAGGTTGAGTAGAAGAGGGTGATATTTTTAATGCAGACGTTGGGAAGAGGGAGGGTGGAGAGGAGCGAATCTTGGTTGGGAGGTGGATGCCCACAGTAGCCGACGGCAGCGGTGCTAGGTACCAGACCACTAACTGAATCCAGGTGGGCTTGGGACAGATGCAGAGGGCACGGGAGGGAGCTAACCAGAGCCTGAGCGGAGTCTGTACTGAGAGAGTGGGTGGGCTAAGACATAAATTTTCTGCCTACAACAACTCTATTGGAGCCTACAGGGCCGGTGCTTCCATTAAGGTGAACTAGGTCACGTGGGGGCATCTGAACCATGGTAGGAAGCCTGGCGCTACTAGTGGAGCCCATCTGGTCAGTGGCCAACGAGCACAGGAGCTGCTGACAGTAGATATGTCTCAGGGGGGCATGCAAGATCAATGATTGCTGAGGATGCCCAAGACCCTTGCACCAGGCCTGGTGATATGAGCCAGGCTGAGAGCGAGGAGTGCACCCCCCCTCATAGCAATATTGGAACCGGTTTGGTAGGATCACAGTAGAAAAACCACCTTCTAACCTGAAACAAATTCCTCTGAGATCTCCCCTCTAAATGCTGTGCAATGACCCTGCTTGACTTTTGCAATCTCCCAGCATCAGATCCTGAGGTGGCGTAGCTGCAGATGATCCTGTAGCCATCATGCCCTCCCCCTCCCCCCCCCCCCCCAATAGAAACTGGCACGCTGGTGGCCACTGCCAGAGCGGGGCTCAGCTTTTGAATAGCAGGAGATGGGTGGCACTGCCAAGGCAACATGCCTGCCTGTACCAGGCTTGGCTCTCGCCAGTGCTATCAGTCTCTAGCTTTCATGAGCACTAAAATTCAAATCACCCAATTAAGATTTATAAAAAAAATAATAATAAATGGTAGGATATCTGTTTGGCCTTGAGCTGCGCCAGATCCCCCCCCCCCCCCCCCCCCCCCCACCACCCCTGCCCGAAAGCTGGAAGCAAGCAGCGAATCCAGAGCAGCTGAAAGGGACTCCACCGCACAGCCAGGGAGCCGCGCAATCCAGGCTTTAGTGGCAGCGATATGTTCAGCCAATGTTTGGAGGTTTGTGTTAATGACTTCGTGAATACCCGAGGAAAGGAGAAGGCCTGTTTAGAAAGTCAAAAACATCTGTACATGAAACCAAAGTGCAGTAAGCAGCCGATAACCAAGTTGTTCTGCTTCTGGATGCCGCTTGATGGAATGGCTTATGTTCCTTGGGGTTTTTTTTTTTATTTTTTTTTTTAAATAAATAAAAATCGGTATTGTGTAGTCAGCTGTACATTTAGAAGTTTGGCATGAATGTAACTTTCATTGTTTGGATGAGGATTCCAAATTTATGCTCGTACAAGTGAAATTCGGTGCTGTGAAAAGTTGGGTCACTTTTTATTCCCTCAGGCTGTAAGCCTTCTGGGGACAAGGGCACACCTGTTCTATCTGAATGCAACTCGCCTTACGCTACCACTGAAAAGGTGTGAACTAATGAAGAGGGAGAAATCGTTTTGTCCGTGTTCTGGCCCTATGACATGGAAGGTGGGGGGTGGAGATGCAGCAGATTGGCTTCGTTCTGCCAGCTATCGACTTGCATTGGGCTGGAGTTAAGTCGGCAGCCGGCTCCTGAAGGTTGGCGAGCAATCCTTCACGTGCACACGTTCGGAAGACTCAGGGGGGTCTAAGTCTGGGGAATTGCGGTTCCCTTGTTGGCCCAGCATAAGAACCGTCTGAAGACAGAAATGACAGCAGATAGGGACCCGAAGGCCCCTCCAGTCCCACCCAGCCTCATTCCTGCTTCAATGCCGTACAACCTGGTTGGCCTTTGATGTACAAGAACCCCTAAGACCGTGTTGGCCTTGTCCTCGGAAGAAGGGGCTTGTGTGGCTTTGAAATCTGTTACCTGGCTGGAGAATTCTTAGTCTTGGTCCAATTAAAGGTATCAGAACCTGCAAAGAGTCCAGGCTTGATTGTGGCTACTAGAGTGATAGTGATCTGTTTCCACTCCCAGTTGGAGGTGAGTCAGCTCGTAATGGAAATTTATATTTGTTCATGTTTAGAGGTGGCAGGACCCAGCTGTCCTGGACTGATCCGGGTACGTACAGGGAATTTTAGATGTGTCGCTGCTGTTTAGTCCCCTGGGGAAAGGGGGGAGGATGTAGTAGACTTTATTAGAGACTTTTAAAAATATGTTATTTTGATGTGGGGTTTTTTTATCATGTTTATTGAAGTATTATGATATAGTGATGATTGTATTTTTTTAAATTGACTGCTTTGGGTTCCCATTTGGGGGGAGAGATGGTAAAAAAAAAAGAAATCCTGAAATAGAAAAAGCTTAACCAACTGGGGGGGGGGGGGGGGGGGAGGGATTTTTTTTTCAGCTAAGGCTGTGCTCTCGCCCTGGCTATGATATCATCTGTGCCCGATTTCTTGTCCGTTGAGGTGAAAACAGAACGTGAGCTGAAAAAAGAAATATCTTTCTGTTTGTACTGCTCGAAACTTGAGGGAGACGGGAGGAATAACAAGTTCTTTCCTTCTCTAAATTGAGCCTGCCACGGTCCGATTCATTGAATTCTGTGGGTCGAAGGTCACAAAAGGCAAGTAAACCAGATCGCAGACCCTCCTAGCCTGCCGAAAGAGAGCAAGCCAGCTATCTGGGAGCTAGTTCTTTTTTTTTTTTCTTTTAATTTATACTTTATTAATTTTCATTAAAAATGTTTTAACAAAAATGACAGGCAATTGAAAATAAACAGCTGACATTTCATTACATAATTATAACAAATCCATAATAACTGCTTTCAAAATCCATAATTGGGGGTTCAAATAAACATATTTATTTATACAAATATGATAAAAGGAAATTAAATCACTGAGAAAGAGGAGCGGGTATTATTACATTCTTTATTGGTCATCTCTTCTATCAACTCCTATGCTCTTATCAACCAAAGATGTTACTAAATGAAGCGGATCAGAAAAACGATATCTTTTCCCCTGAAAAGTTATATAACATAAACAGGGATATTTAAGAAAAACATTTGCCCCTAGAGCAACTAATCTGCTTTTCAGAGACAGGAAATGTCTCCTTCTGGCCTGTGTGACTCTGGAAACATATATACTTTTTGTCTGCAGAAATTTACATCTCTAAACTGAAAATAATTTTTAAATATTTTCTCTTTATCTGTTTCAAGTTGGAAAGAAGCAAAGTATTTCTGTTTTCAATTATATCAACTGATTCTTCAAGAATTGTAGTTACCTCAATACGTGATATTTCCACAGCTTACCCATTTTTAATCTCAATTTTTTTTCTCAGTTCTTTTAGGGAAATAGAATGTTTTTGCAATTACCAGTAAATCCTTTCATTATATGAAAGGATTTCCTTCAAATACTTTTTAAACATTTCCACTGCAGAAAGTAAACGGGTTTGTGGGAAAGTCACTACCTGCAGAATTTTTTTATTCTAATCATATTTTTAATATTTTCTATTTCCTTATGGATAATTAAACTATCCTTTATATGAGTTGTCTGTTTCCTGTAACAACTGTACTTTCAAAGTCAAGGTATCAAGATTTTTCTTCTTAACTTGTTCATCTATCAATAACTTATTCTTATTAACAGTAGATGTTAATGATGTGTTCATTTGCGAAACATTTTGATCTACTTTTGATAACATTTTCCATAAATCTATAAGGTTACATTGTCCTGGTGGGTTGGTAGGCATTAACTCCATAACCCCACTATCAATTTCACTCCCCATAAGCGACACTAGATTAGATGTTAGCCCTTGACCCAAGGACTGGTCAGTTGTCTTTCCCAACAGCCCCCCCAGTTGCTGGTAAATTTTCTAATGTCTGTTTGCCTTCATTTAATGTCATCAAAGGCTGTGGGAGGGGATGACGGCCCATCACTGGGACTCAAGCAGACAGCAAATGATGCCCCCATTCCATCCTCATTTGGCGTTTTCACCAGCTGTAGTACTGATCATCCATAGGGCCCTGATATGCAACTGGTGAGGAAGCAAAAATCTTAGCTTTCCTCTTTCTCCCCCATCCCCTCAAGGGAGATAGGTAAAAGCCAGAATTTGAAACCAAAACAATGTCCAGTCCACCAGCCTCTGCCAGGGCTTAGGCGTTTGCGCCGGTGATGGCAGGTGCGCCGCTCTGCTGTGAGATGTAAAGCATGTAAATTAATTAGAAAATGTTTATTGTATACAAACATTTTTATCAAACACTTCAAAAATATTACAATATTTTTTCTTCATGGGATACATAGAGTGAATATCAAATTTCCAAAGAAACATCACAATCATTAAAACAACCATTCATACATACATACATATTAAAATTTTATAAAGGATCTCTATAGCGTTGTTCAACCCAATCTTTACACTCCCTCTTTACATTATTTCAAGCCTATGGTCTTGAATGACCGAGTGGATTGGGTGGCTTGTCTCTGAATTGGAGCTCTTTCGTTGGCTGTGGCTGCATTTGTAAGGTGCAATGGAGAGCCCTTTAAACAGCTGTGAGATGGAACGTAAGAACGCTGAGAAATTGGGAGCGTCTTTGTGAGTGTCTTGGTGGTAGGTTATTTTGAATTGTTTAAAGTTTTCTTTAAATAAGAGTTGAAGGTAATTCTTAAGATATGGGGGCAATGTTCCTTGTGATTTTTTTAGAAAGGAAGCAAGAAACAAAAGCAGAATTGTGGCGTGGCAACGCTGAAAGATTGGGAGCGTCTTGGTGGAAGGTTGTTTCAATTTTCTAAAGTTGCTGTGAAGATGAGTGGAATTTAATTTCGAGGAAATAGGGGCAATTCTTTGTGATTTTTTTTCTAGAAGAATGTGAAAACCAAAGGTGAAACTGTTGAGAATTTTTTTGCCTTCTGTGTGAAAGGATTAAGATGAACTGAAGTTTGAGAGAGGTTTGTATATGGGCGCAGACAGGATATTTGACACACATTTTTTGGATTAAAAAGAAATCTTTTGGGAAAAGCAGTATTTTTGTAAAATAACGATAAATGTGTTATTGGAATGTTATTTTTGTAGAGAGGATACATTTGGGTGAATTGCTAGAGAAGATAATTGAAGATTGGTGATAGCAATGATTTACACTATGCTCCCCTGAAGAAGCCTATTGAATGGCGAAACATGTTGGGAGTGTAAAAGGAAGCAATGATTTTGTGTTGAAATAATGTTATAAAGAGGGAAAGTAAAGATTGGGTTGAACAATGCTATAGAGATCCTTTATAAAATTTGAATATGTATGTGTGTATGAATGGTTGTTTTAATGATTGTGATGTTTCTTTGGAAATTTGATATTCACTCTATCCGATGAAGAAAAAATATTGTAATATTTTTGAAGTGTTTGATCATTTTTGTATATAATAAAAATGTTCTAATTAATTTGTCACTATTTATGGTATGTGTTAAAATGTGATATATTTTTATAATTGGCAGTATTGTGAATATTGTGGATGTATTATGGCTTTTTCAATTGACTCAGTATTTAGTTACTCTGATACAGTTTTGGATTAATTGGATTCTCAAGCAGCTCCAAGCGTTTGTTTCTTTTTATCTCTTTGCTTTATCTTTGTTCCTCCATAATCCCTCCTCCAATACCTGTTCATTGTAATTTCCATACTATAGTTCTGCTGTAAACAGATATGATGTCTCTACTAATATCGGTATAGAAAAGTCTATAAATAAATAAAAGCTGTGCCTTTGTTTGAAAAGAAGATAGAACTTATGGGTGACACACAATGGACAGATTTATCTAGACTACATAAGCGATCTATACGATCACATTTATATGCTTCTACTCTAATTGAATATTTAAGGGTAAAAAGGATTCCACGAGGGTTGCGTTTATACAAGGAACCCCATTTATTTGTGGATGATCCAATTTTTGTAGCTAAATGGAACTCTATTCTTATGTTCTTATGATTTTAAATAAGTGTTCCATGGATCTAATGATACTTATAGTAGAAACAATGCAGGCTTTAGTAGTTGAAACTGAGAAAGAAATGTATACATTGTGTGCCACCCTTAAGAATAATATGCCCTTAGAATCTTTTGATTTGAAATTGAATGAACTAAATCAGAATATTGAGACATTGCGTGAAAAATTGAAAGAATCAACATTAAGAAAAATGTAAACAGGATGAGAATGATTACACCCATGGGTATGTATACCCGTGGTGTAATAAAAATTGCTCTAAATCTAAGAAACCTACTAATTTTGATTCATCATCTAGTGATTCCTTGGGAGAGGAAGGGAATCATATATCTTTTTTAGAGCAAGCCCCCAAAGTTCAGGTATGGGGTGGACGAGGAGGTCGCTTCAACCGAAATCGTAGCCCGGTGCGTCTACGAAATCGGAATCCACAGTGAATGATAAGTCTGATTTAGTTATATATTTGTCATCTTATTCTTTGACTCCTGTAAACGGGTGTTGAACCGAGAGTTGTCTTTTGTGCCTACTCCGTATTATGATCCCTTTGAGATTCGGTTAGCTTTACAAAAGTTCTTTCGTTTGATGCATTTAAAAAATATTTTTTCAAGGGAACAGTATGATCACTGATGAAATTTCAGTTGTGAAAAATCCTTCTTTGTCGATGCCCCCGGCTCCGATTCACCCACTTATGGTGGCATTTGAGGAGGTTGTGGAAAGGGATTTACAAAGTAAAGAGGCAGAACAAAAATTTCCATTTTGGAATTTGATAAAAGAAGAGCATCAAGCTTTGGAGAACCTTAGACAGCAAAGGGATTTGGTGTTCACCCCGCTGATAAAGGGGGGGGGGCGGGATTGTGCTTTTAGATCAGAATAAATATGAGCAGGAAGTTTATCGACAGCTTACTGATGAGAAGTTTTATCGTAAATTATCTGAAGATCCTACTGGCCCTTTGGGGGTACGAATATCTACCCTGGTAACAGAAGCTTTGAGTGTTGGTTGGATAACTGTGAAGGAGGCAGCTTTTTTAGTTCAACGTTGCCCATGTATTCCTGTTTTTTATGTACTTCCAAAAGTACATAATCCCTGATTTCACCACCTGGAAGACCGATTGTGTCTGGCATTGGCTCAATTTTAGAGCCATTGTCCATATTTATAGATCGTTTTCTGCAACCTTTTGTTCCGGCAGCTCGTTCGTATGTCAAGGATTCATCCCATTTATAAGGATATTGGATGCTCTTCCAGTAATTACTGAGCCTACTTTACTTATCTCTATGGATATTGAGTCATTATACTCAAATATCCCTCAGCATGCCACTATTGGTTTGATTGGGGAGATTTTGGAAACCCGAGAGGCAAAGAGAGTTCCTTCTCATTTTTTGGTGGAATTGGCAACAATAGCTTTGACCCAAAACTATTTTTTGTTTAAAAATGAGTTTTTCCAACAAACTCATGGCACAGCAATGGGTGCCACTATGGCCCCAGACCTGGCATGTTTGTATGTCACAGCTTTTGAAGTGAAGCATGTGTACCCTTCTCTGATGTACAGTCATGCCAGGTTGTGGTACCGTTATATTGATGATATTGTCCTCATTTGGTCTGGGTCTCGGGAACAATTTGAAGAATTTTTTGTTTATCTGAATCAGTGTGATGTGAATTTGAAGTTCACTTGTGATAGGCCAATCCGCCCCTGGTGATTGTATATCAGGGGATCGGGCATCCCCCGGTAGGCCGGTCGCTCTAGTCACGTGGTCTGCCGAGTGCAGCCGTGACAGTCGCGCTCGGCAGTCCACGTGGTATCTCCGGGGCCGGCCGTCAGTGGGAATCCGCCCCTGACAATCACATTCTGTTTCTTTTTTGGATATGAAAATTTGTAAGAACAATGGGATTTTCACAACTAATTATATCGAAAAGCTACTGATAGAAATAGTTTGTTGCATTTTACAAGTTTCCACCCTAGACATATATGAAAAAACATCCCTTTAAGTCAATTTTTTAGAGTAAGGAGAACTTGTTCTGATGTGGCTGTCTATAAAAAACACGCTGGTGATCTACGGGATCGTTTTGATGCAAGGGGTTACCCTGCACGTATTGTGAGGCAAGCATACAAAAGAGCAAAGTATATAAATCGTGACTTTTTATTGACTTCTGGGAAGAAGATTGAATTCTCCTCTTTGGTATGTGTGTTACCCTTTTCCAATAGAGTGGAGGATCTTATGCAAGTTTTGAGGCAACATAGGAAAATTAGTTTCTTACCTGATAATTTTCGTTCCTGTAGTACCAAGGATCAGTCCAGGACACCTGGGTTGTGACTCCGCACCAGTAGATGGAGACAGACTAAAACTTGTGGGCGGAGCCATATATGCCCCTGTGCCAGTCACAGCCCCTCAGTCATACGTAATGTCAAAGTAGAAACCCAAGTAGGCAACCATAGCTAACTAACAAAACTTGCTAATTAACCGGAAACAATGCCAACTCCTGTAGGAACCAGACTTCCCAACCGGGAGAGCGAACAAGCAGTGAGCGTACAGAAAGAACGATGAGCGGACTCTCCGTTACTTTAGCATAGTACTGCGGGCGGGATCCTGGACTGATCCTTGGTACTACAGGAACGAAAATTATCAGGTAAGAAACTAATTTTCCTTTCCCTGTACGTACCAGGATCAGTCCAGGACACCTGGGATGTACCAGAGCCAACTTACCGAGGGTGGGAAGCAGAGAGTCCCGCTCGGAGTACCCTCTCCCCAAAACCTCCGGCCTCAGCGGCCTGAACATCCAGACGGTAATGTCGGACGAAGGTAAGCAATGACTTCCAGGTAGCCCCCCTACAAATCTCTTGAGGCGACACCTGAGAAGCCTCCGCCCAAGACGCAGCGTGAGACCTTGTCGAATGAGCCCGAAGATCCACCTGCGGAGGCTGTCCCCGTATCATGTACGCTGAGCCTATGGCCTCTTTAAGCCAACGAGCGCTCGTCGTACGAGATGCTGCAGCACCCTTCCTGGGGCCGGAAAGGAGGACAAACAGAGGATCCGCTACCCGAAAAGGATTAGTGACCTCCAGATAGCGAAGGAGGGCCCTCCGCACATCCAGCTTCCGTAAATCCCTTGATTTCGGATCCGACGACTCCCCGACCGCGAAAGCGGGAAGTTCAACGGATTGGTTCAAATGAAAGCCGAGACGACCCTAGGAAGAAAGGAAGGGACAGTCCGCAAGGAAACGCCTGTGTCGGAGATTCGCAAGAACGGCTCCCTACAGGACAATGCCAGCAATTCCGAGATACGGCGAGCCGAAGAAATCGCCACCAGAAACACGGTCTTTAACGTGAGATCTTTGACAGTAGAGCGCTGCAAAGGCTCAAACGGTGCCGAACATAAGGCCGAAAGAACCCAATTGAGATTCCAAACCGGACAGGGAGGACGCAAAGGAGGACGGAGATGTTTAGCCCCCTTCAGGAAACGGGCTATATCTGGGTGAAGAGTCAGGAAGGATCCACTGACCTTCCCCCGCAAACAACCAAGTGCCGCCACTTGGACCCGTAGGGAACTGCACGCCAATCCTCTGGCCAGTCCCGCCTGGAGGAAAGCCAGAATATCAGGGACCGCCACGGTAGGGGAGATCCAAACCTCGCGTCACACACCAATCCTCAAAAACTTCCCATACCCTGACCTAGGCCAGGGACATAGACTGCTTCCGGGATCTCAGTAGCGTAGCAATAACCGCGTCTGCGTAACCTTTTCTCTTCAACCGAGTCCTCTCAAAATCATGCTGCGAGACAGAAGTGATCCGCATCCTCCAAACAGACGGGGCCCTGATGAATCAGCCCCGCGAATCCCCGAAGACGAGGGGAAGCCGCCACCGACAACTGAATGAGGTCTGCGAACCATGGACGGCGTGGCCACTCCGGTGCCCCCATGACCACGTTGGACGGGTGCAATTTTATGCGCCGCAGAATCTTGCCGATCATTGGCCATGGGGGAAACACCTACAGCAGCACATCCGTCGGCCAAGGAAGCACCAACGCATCGACGCCCTCTGCTCCCGTCTCTCGATGCCGACTTTAAAAAACGCGGAGCCTTCGCGTTGTGCCACAGGGCCATCAGATCCATGTGGGGAACTCCCCACGTCCTGCAGATGAGGAGAAACGCTTCGTCCACCAATTCCCACTCTCCGGGATCTAGACGATGCCTGCTGAGAAAATCCGCCTGTACGTTGTCGACCCTGGTGGCGTTGTCCGACAGTACCCGGACCGCCTGTCCCCGCACCAATGGTAGGAAGGCTTGGAGAGCCAGACGGACCGCTCTGGTCTCGAGGCGGTTGATGGACCACTGAGCCTGTGATTCTGACCAAAAGCCTTGTACCGACTTCCCAAGGCAAACTGCTCCCCAGCCGGGGAGACCGGCATCCGTGGTCACCACCGACCATTCTGGACCGAGAAGGGAGACGCCACAGGACAGATGACTTGGATCCAGCCACCAAAGAAGACTGGACCGTGCAGGTGAGCGAACACCCAGGGTACCAACGCGAGCGTTGAAGCCATAGACCCCAACACCGTCAGGTAATCGCAGACTCGCGGACGGTGAAGAGACAACAGACGCCTCCCCTGAGATTGCAGCTTGCCTATCCGAACTTGAGAGAGGACTACTTTGCCCAGATCCGTGTCGAATAAGGCCCCCAGATATGCCAAGGACTGAGTGGGGTCCAAATGACCCTTGTGGCAATCGACCACCCAGCCCAGGGGCTGCAAGAGCTGGAGGACCCTGTCCACCGCCTGTCGACACTGACTCTCGGACTTCGCCCGAATCAGCCAATCGTCTAGGTAAGGATGAACCAGGAGACCTTCTCGTCGCAGCTGCGCCGCCACTACCACCATCACTTTTGTGAATGTTCGAATGTTCGAGGCACCGTTGCAAGGCCAAATGGGAGCGCCCGAAACTGGTAGAACCACAGAAACTGCTGGCACGATGGCTGAATGCCCACGTGAAGGTACGCCTCCGTGAGATCCAGGGAAGCCAGAAATTCGCCCGGACGCACCGAAGCGATAACTGACCGAATCGTTTCCATTTTGAAGTGGGGAACTTGAAGACATCTGTGTACTCCTGTCAGGTCCAGAATTGGCCTTGAAGAGTCGTCCTTCTTGGGAACCACGAAGTAAATGGAGTAACGGCCCGTGCCGCGCCGATCGACAGGGACGGGAACATAGCCCCCAAGCTTTCCAGCCGACGGATGGTGTCCAACACCGCCGCCCTCTTCCCGGAGGCCTTGCAAGGCGAGACCAGGAAGTTGTCCGCTGGGATGCGAGCAAAATCTAACTCGTAGCCGCGTCTTATCACGTTGAGGACCCACTGATCCGACGTCACCTTGGTCCATTACCGGCCGGACTTCATTGGGAGGGCTGGACCCCCGCACCCACCAGGGCTCCAGCTTGCCTCCCGTAACGTTTCCCACGAAAGGACTGCTGCCACTGAGTGTTCCGGGAAGGAGATGCCTATACGAAGGTCCGTCGGATCTGTGAGGGCGCGATTTCCTGGGCCTCCGAAACCGGGACCTGGCCGGAAAAAAGAGGACCGCGCTCTGGTCCTATCCTCGGGCAGCTTGAATGCCCTGTTCTCTCCCAGAGAAATCATCAAATCATCCAACTCCTTACCGAACAACAACTTCCCCTTGAAAGGTAACGAACCCAGATGGGCCTTGGAAGAGTCAACCGCCGCCCAGTTGCGCAGCCACAGGAAACGGCGCGCCGAAACTGCTGCCACCATGGACCTAGCCGAGGTGCGCAGAAGGTCGTGGAGGGCGTCAGCTCCATAAGCTATTGCCGCCTCCCAACTATCAGCCTGAGACGTCTCTTCTGCAGAGAGGCCCGCATTCGCCTGAAGGACCTGGGCCCAGCGTAAATAGCTCGCACGGCGAAGTTAGTGCAGATTGCGGCCCGCACCCCTAGGGCGGATAATATATCCTCTTGAGCTGCACCTCTAGCTTCCTGTATTGTATATCCCGAAGGGCCGCCGCCCCCGTGACCGGGATAGTGGACCTTTTCGTCACCGCGGAGACCGCTGAATCCACATTTGGAAGTAGAAGAAGCTCCAGCGCCTCCTCCGGGAGCGGGTAGAGCTTATCCATGGCTTTGCTGACTTTCAACCCTAACTACGGGGTATCCCACTCCCGGAAAAATATATATATCCGAAGAAAAAATGAAAAGGAAAAACCACCGCCGGTCCCGTGAGACCTAGCAGAACTGGATCCATATTGGCCTCCTGGCGGACCACCACGGGTGGAGCCTCTATCCCCAGCTCCTGGAGGATGGCCGGGATGAGTGGCGATAGCTGCTCTCTGCGGAACAGGCGGACTACCTTGGGGACATCCCCGTCCGCCGCCTGTGTGCCTTTTCCCGCGACAGGCTGGGCAGCGTCATCCGCCCCCGTCGCCTCGGCCCCCCTCGGGGGCTCTTCGGGATCAGCAGTATCCACCGTGGAGGAATCTTCGGAATCTGACTCCTGAGGTACGCCCCAGGGCCGCTGTTTCCCTCGCGAGGGCTCCCGGGCGCGCACCGCGGTCTTTTTTTTTTTTTTTTTTTTTTTTTTTTTCCTTGTGCTTACTTGGTGGGGCCTGGTGGGGGCCCTCCTCAGAGCCCCCCCCTCGGGAGCGCGTGCTACGCTTGTATATAAGTACCTTGCGCAGCAAAACCGCGAAAATCCTCCGAAAACGAACCTGAGTCAGACGAATCGGCCCCGGAATCCCCCCGGGGCCGAAGCCCCTCCGCGACGACCCCTCCCGCTGCGCCCCGCTGTGGGGATAACACGGGAGGTAGAGCGGAATCGCCAGCCGCGGACCGCGTGAATTCCCTGCCGGTGGCCAAAATGGCCGCCACTCCCGCGTGAGCGGGAACATGTCCTGAGGCCTATCTAATTGGCCTACCCCTCGCGGCGGCGAACGCGCGCTCCGGGCCCGAGCCCCTCGCGATGCCCCGGACGTTCCTTCACCGCCCGGGACGCAGGCCGAGCAGAGGCCCTCCCGGGACCAACGCGCGAGCGCCGATCCGCAGGCCTTAGAGGGAGAACCGCGAATGCGCGCTCCAGGCCCGAGCCCCTCGCGATGCCCCGGACGTTCCTTCACCGCCCGGGACGCAGGCCGAGCAGAGGCCCTCTCGGGACCAACGCGCGCGCGCCGATCCGCAGGCCTTAGAGGGAGAACCGCGCGGCATGCCGGCGACTGCGAGAAGACAAAAACTGAGGCGCGCGTCAAATTAATAAAAAACGAATTCGGCGACCTTCCCCCCTGCCAGCGGCGCCCCCCCGCGTGAAAAACGAAGGATCAGCGACGCCTAAGCAACGGAAAGCCGGCCGCAACAAAATAAAAACAGAAACAAATTTTTTTTTTTTTTTTTTTTTTTTAAAACGCTGACGCTGGCCGCTGTCCCGGGTCCTGGAGCCCTAGTCCTGCAGGGGTGAGTGAACCGGGCTCCCCGGTGTCACCCCTGACGCTGCCACTAGACCAGCCGGGTCCTCGACCCTGGCAGCGGCCTCAACCGGGGGAGGGTAGTCCCCTCAGGACCTCTCAACCCCCCTGGGAGGCAGGGCACCCGGGACGAAGGATTAAAAGAAAAACAAAACCCCAATCTAGCATAAAACAACTAGGCCTAACAAAAACTAGCCCAAAATTCAAAACCTGACTAACCACCAGAATCAGGTCAGACAGGGCTGTGACCAGACCTGCACCATCTACTGGAGACAGAGTAAGACTGAGGGGGGCTGTGACTGGCACAGGGGCATATATGGCTCCGCCCACAAGTTTTAGTCTGTCTCCATCTACTGGTGCGGAGTCACAACCCAGGTGTCCTGGACTGATCCTGGTACGTACAGGGAATGGCATTTGGTGAGTGGTTTCTCTGGTTTGAAAGATCCACCAATGTTTTCTTTTTGTAGATCCAAAAATCTCAGAGACATGTTAGTACATTCAGATTTGGTGCCTGGTAATTATTTGGATCAATCTGTTGGTGGTCGTAGTCCATGTAATAATTGTGGGGCGTGTAGGTTCTCTTTGACAATTAGGGATTTTGTGTGTCAGGCTATGGGACGGAAAATTGTTTTGAAATTTTTGACCACCTGTCAATCAGCGTCGGTGGTTTATGCTATAAAATGTCCATGTGATTTATTTTATGTAGGAAAGACAACTAGAAAGGTTAAAACAAGGATAATGGAACATTGCAGCCAGATTCGAAACAATGTTGAGACAGCCCCTTTGGTGGGTCATTGGCGGGAACAAGAAATTCAATTGAAGATTTAAAGTTTTTTTTTTTGTACTTCAAAAGATTAAAAGTAGAAGAGGTGGGGATGTGACTAAAATGTTATTAAGGGCAGAACAAAGATGGATATTTTCTTTGAAAACTTTAATGCCTATGGGCTTGAATGACGAGTGGATTGGGTGGCTTGCCTCTGAATTGGAGCTCTTTGATTGGCTGTGGCTGCATTTGTAAGGTGCAATGGAGAGCCCTTTAAACAGCTGTGAGATGAGATGTAGAACGCTGAGAAATTGGGGGCGTCTTTGTGAGCATCTTGGTGGTAGGTTATTTTGAATTGTTTAAAGTTTTCTTTAAATAAGAGTTGAAGTTAATTCTTAAGATATGGGGGCAATGTTCCTTGTGATTTTTTAGAAAGGAAGCAAGAAACAAAAGCAGAATTGTGGCGTGGCAACGCTGAAAGATTGGGAGCGCCACGGTGAGCGTCTTGGTGGAAGGTTTTTTCAATTTCCTAAAGTTCCTGTGAAGATGAGTGGAATTTAATTTTGAAGAAATGGGGGCAATTCTTTGTGATTTTTTTCTAGAAGAATGTGAAAAACAAAGGTGAAACTGTTGAAGTTTTTTCTGTCTTCTGTGTAGAAGGATTGAGATGAACTGAAGGTTGAGGAGAGAGGTTTGTATATGGGTGTTGACAGGATATTTGATGCACATTTTTTTTGATAAAAAAAACAACTTTTGGGAAAAGCAGTATTTTTGTAGAATAATGATAAATGTGTGTTTGAATGTTATTTTTGTAGAGAGGATACATTTGGGTGAATTGCTGGAGAAGATCATTGCAGGTTGGGGTTAGCAATGATTTACACTATGCTCCCCTGAAGAAGCCTATTGAATGGCGAAACAACATGTTGGGAGTGTAAAAGGAAGCAATGATTTGTGTTGAAATAATGTTGTAAAGAGGGAGGGTAAAGATTGGGTTGAACAACTCTATAGCGATCCTTTATAAGATTTGAATATGTGTGTATGAATGGTTGTTTTAATGATTGTGATGTTTCTTTGGAAATTTGATATTCACTCTATATAATCTGATGAAGAAAAAATATTGTAATGTTTTTGAAGTGTTTAAAAATATTTGTATACAATCAATACTTTCTAATTAATTTATGCATTTATGGTATAATGGATTAAAATATGTTATATATATTTTTATAAGTGCCAGTATGGTGAATCTTGTGAGATTTAAAGCAGCAGCAGGGTGTCGCTCCTGAGAAACGTCACCAGCTCGGCTCCCGCTGGGGAGGCAGAAGCTGCAGGTTGTTTTGGGGGGGTTTTCCCCTCTAGCAGTGGCAGTGCTGCTGCTAGGGGCGCTGGATGGCCCTCCTCGCTCTCCAGCTCCCCCAGACTTGAACGAGGTTTTTAATGCTTAAGGCCCGTAATTAACAAAGGCGGCGGGAACCGCTCGGACTGCAGGGGAGGTGCTTTGGTTCTGTGGTGCGAGGTTGGGGTTTGGGTGGCCGGGGGCGTTCTCGTCGCATTAGCGGGAGTCGGTCGGCCTCCCCCTCCCCCCCCCCCCCCATCAGCGAGCTCAGAAGCCCCGGCAGGACGGGCCCTGCTCATCGAGCCGACTGCACTGCTCCTTCATTAGCTTTCGGGAGCTGTAAAGGCTCCAGATCAGAAGGTGCCCGGTGGTAACGAGGGAGGCGGGAGGTTTCCGGCCGCTCGCCTGCAGATGACGCAACCCCTGGCAATCTCCGGGCTCTTGTTTCGGCTGCAAAGTAAACAAGGCAAGGCGGGCCCCGCGGGACTTTCGGAGCGGCCTCTGCGGGCAGGACGTGGCAGCTTGCCTGGGCGGCGTTTGCTGAATCGGGGAGGAGCCGGCAAGGCCCCCCCCCCCCCCCCCCGATCTCTCACAGGGCCCTCTCTCAAGACGCGGGCAGGTCACTGCTTCCCCCCCCACACACACACACACAATCGGGGGCGTCGGACGTGTGTTCCCACCGTGGGCCGTGAAATACTGAACTGTAAATCGCCCTTGGATGAAAGGACGCCGTATGGCATAAACCGAAAGCTTCCTTAGGATCGTTTGCATGCAGCAGGACTGAGTGCCGGAGACCTGGTAGCGGCCTTTTCATGCCTTGTAGAAGCCTCTAGGGAAGAGGATGGATGGAAGGGTCTCCCAGGACAGGCAGTGGACACAAAAACCGGATCAGAAAGCCTGGGGCAGACACTGAGGAGCCCTAGGGGTGAAGCTGGGGGGGGGAGGTGTTGAAGCCAGAGCTCACCTGGGGTCTATGACAGTGCAGCAGGAAGTAAATTGGACAGAGATGAGATGGACCTTAGGCCCCTTATCTGCTATCAGATTCTCCATTTCTAGGTCAGGAAGCCAGTGAGGGCATGACCTTACCTTATGACCTAAGTGGACATCCAAAGATTTAAGCCATGGCTGTTGCTGGTCACCCCCCTGCAGCTCTGTAATGCATAGCTGCATGGGAGGATCTGCTGGTTGTAACCTGTGTCCCTGAACAGAGTAAGTATCCTGCTCTCCTCTACACCCTGTTTGCAAATCTTCTGACTGGGCTTTGAGGTTTTTTTTACAGTTTAAAGAAAAAAAAAAGAGAACTCAGTCAAAGTTTAGGGAGTTGTGTATTTGCAAGCTGAAAATGAGAACAGGATGCCCTATTTTGAAGGGGAAATAAAATGAGCCTTTTTTGGACCGCAGGAAGGTTAAGCTTAAATGCTGGTGGCCACAGGGCTGTCTCTCATGACCCAGGTGGTTAGAGTGAAAGGGGTGAGGGGTTTTTACTTCTGCCAGCTTAAGCCAGACACATATCCTGGCATGAGGCGGGTGAGAAATCGCTGGGCCCCAGCACCTTCCCTGCGTCTCCTCTGAGGTCCCAGTCCCATGTGAGCCAGCTACCCTAGCTTTTATCCCCAGGCCTTCTATTAACTTTGGTTGTTGCAGGGATAGGGGGGGGGGGGGGCCACAGTTCCCTCAGGCATGTGACAGCAGTGTGATCTTCAGCTGGCTTTGCTCTTAGGTGTCAGGAGAGTGCTGTGAACTCTGCCTGTGCACCATTCCCCCAAGTTGCAGTTGACTCAAGCAGCAGACACAGACCTGGAAATTGATCCTGAATCTCCTGCACGGCGGTGTCACAAAGCCATCGGGCTGGTGCGCCGCCTGTGGGCTCTCTTTTCATGGACCCTTTTCTGGGTATGGGAAACGAAGTTGGTAGGAGGGCTGGTTGAACGGTAGACGATGCCCTGCAGCTGGTAGCACTGGCTGCTTGGCTCCCAGAGAACCAAGGCGAGCAGAGGTGCGGACCGGGAGACATTAGAGCCAGCATAGTGTGAGCACATAATCTTGCAGGCCTGGTTCCAGTTAGCAGGTGCCATTACGCACCATGTGACCTTTATACTGAGGTTGCACAGGAAGAAGGAGGGTGCCTGGTCTCCAACGCTGGCGCGTGGCAGCCTTTTTGGATAATTCTGACATTGATCTAATAAAAGGTATTGGAGTTTGCAATGAATGCAAATTTCTGGCTATGCCTACGACCTTCGGCTCCTGCAGAGAGGCATTAAATGTCGGCATGCGCCCTGTCCGGGGAGGACTGCATTGCTCGCCACGTTCAGTTTGACAGTGGTGTGGAAAATCGCACGGCGTGGTTCCCAAAGCGATTGGCACGGCAGACGTGCCATCCGCTCCCCGCTAGAAGGCCTATGGCTGGATTTCTGAGACCCTGGGCAGGTATTTTAGTTTTGTGCATATTGCGTGACAGAGTGCTACTTCCTCAACTTGCCCTAAATGGGGCAGGACTGGGATTGGAGACGAAGTTAGGTCTCAAGGAGGCTTTGGAGCTCCGAGCTTCTCTTATTTAGCTGTGGACAAGCTCAATGAGCTGAAGTATGAAACAGGAGAAAGTCTGTTTATATACGTTCCTATTCCTACAGTATCTGAATGTAAACCAATGTGATATCTCAGATCGAATGTCGGTATATAAAAAATAATAAATAAATAAAATATTCAGTATGTACAGTAATATATTATAATGTATGGCATGGTATCTTAATGTGCAAAATATAGCTGTGCCATCAGCTGAGCAACATTGGGATCGACGGTAGTGTTCACAGATGGTTCTCCTCCTTTCTATCCAACAGATCATTCCAACTCAAATTGGGCAATCACATATCCGATACTTTCCAGATTGATACAGGTTGTCCCTCAAGGCTTAGCTTTCTCGGCAACACTATGCAATATTTATATGCTCCCACTGTGTAAATTACTGGCGGATTTAGGAATTACTTTCTTCCTGTATGCTAACAACATTCAGTTCTACATTCCATTCTCCAAATTATAGGAAAATACAGGATCCACACTTTCAACTTACATGAAAGCAATATAGCAGGAGCTATCGCAACTCAAACTAACATTAAACCCAAAATAGACTGAAGTCATTTGGTTAAATAGAAACTCTTTGATAGTTAAAATACCGGCTCTAGACCTGGGCAAATTTCAAATTACTCCCTCAAATCAGGTATGGTATTTAGGGATCCAGGTTAGATGACAACCTGAATATGGAAAAGCACATCAGTAAATTAATCAATACAGGATATGCCAGTTGCAAATATTAGATCGGTTAAAACCTTTATTAACCTTTGAGGGCTTCTGTACTGTATTGCAAACCTAGACTACTGTAACTCCTTATGACTCGGTCTTCCCGCAAGTATCCTAAACCCATTATAATTATTACAGAATGCCTCAGCAAGACTTCTGCTAGGAACAAGGAAATTTGATCACATTACACCCTCGCTGATTTCAGTGCACTGGCTGCCAGACCAATCCGGAATCTATTTTAAAGTATTAACATTAATATTCAAAATCATTCATACAACTAACACCGGTATGATAGGCGTGACATTACAGCCATACACGCCTCAGTGAACCCTAAGATCTCAAAACAAAGGATTATTGACTATTCCCACAACACGGAGCGCACATCTGTCACAAGTAAAAGGTCGTGTGTTTTCCATTGCGGGTCCAAAACTTTGGAATTCTCTACCCGAGAAGTTACGAAAGAGTTTTAAATGCGAGCTAAAAACATGGTTATTCAAAAATGCATATATCCTAACTTAAAAATATCAGAATGGAGAGAATAACAATAATAAGAAAGATAAGCGATGTCAATTGAAGCACAAGGAATAAATCTAACGAGTGAATGTAAGAACCTCAGCACAACATACTGACTAACATGCAAAATTTGTTATTACTATATATGTTCTGTATTTCTCACCTTATATCCTACATCTTTAGTTAATAAGTAATGAAGCACTTCATTTGATAGATGCTAATGCCTGTTTACGAATACTACCTCTGTTACCCGTCTTTATTTGTTGATCCATAGCTATGAATGTTACCTTTGTAAATTTTGTGAACTTTACATGGAAAGCCGGTATGTAAAATGTCTAAATAAAGAAATATATTGTATAATGTGCTGTATAAGCTATATCCATGTGGAATGGAGGCACTCATACATATGGCATAATATATTGCATATGCAGTATAATGTATTTAGCAGACTGTAATCATTTATACATATGATAATATTATTGTAAGTGCATATGCATTATATATACCATATATAATGTATGTTTAATATGCAGTATAATCCATTTCATGGTGTTCTACAATATGTGATCTATTTATTTAAAATTATTTCTTTATCGCCTAACTGATGATAAAATCTTTCTAAGCGATGTACAACATAATAATAAGACAAAGCTGCAACCAGGCATCCTCCATTATATAGCAATTTTCAGATAAATTTATCCTAATAATTAAACCAACAACAATCCCATCATTCCCAAGCCCTTTCCGTTATCGGGGTTTTTAACAGATTTTGAAATCTTAAGGACATCTTTTTCTCCCCTTAAGTCTGTAGAATGATCTCCCCTTAAGGGAGATCATTCTGCAAACGATTTTCCTCTTGTTTTGCTCCAACGCCCTGCCTGCTTTTAAAAGCCTTTAGCAAGATTTTAAATGTTGCATTTCTGGATTAGAGGAAGTCAAGGGAGCTCCAGTAACAATGGACTTGAACCTCTCGTGGCTTAACCTTGCTGTCGTATTCTGAGTCGCCCTCAAGCTCCCTACTGATTTTGAAGGAAGACCAGGGAGCAAGGCATTGCAACAGTCAATATAGGAAAGGATCAGTGTGTACGCCCAATCTAAAAAAGGCCTGATAAATCTTGACCTCTTGACCCTACAATAGGTGTTCTTCATAACTTGTAAGATAGGACTTTCCATGCTTGATGCTGGATCTAAAGTAACTCCTAACGACCCTCCTCCTCCTTTTTTTGGAGTTACTTCCACGGCTTTCAAGTTTAGTGGTTGGACCAAATCGGCGTAATCCAGAGGCAATACCTCAGTTTTAGAGGCATTTACCACCGGGCAATTGTTTTTCAGCCAGGTCTCAACAGAAGCAGTACATTGCCCCAAATTCTTGTAAAATTTCTCTGGGTCCTTACCCAGTGGAGCCAATATCTGTAAGTCATCTGCGTAAAGATAAGGAATGGATCTCTAGTGATTCTTCCTAATGCGCTTAAGATGATATTCAGAAGACGTGGCGACGATGATCATCCCCCCAAGGAACACCATCACTTGGTGCCATACTGTCGTGAAAGATTCCCTTGAAAAGAAACCAATTCCCGTCAAGCAGAAAGCTTGCAATCCACTTTAAAACAACCCACTTTAATCCCAGTTCTTTACATCTCTGCAACAACAAATGGTGTTGCGCCAGATCGAATGCACCAGATGAATCTAGACCTACGAACAAAGCCCTCTCCCCTCTATGCAAGACTGGAAGGTTGTCGTCTAACAACGAGACTTAATAACGATTCAGCACCACATCCTCTTCTCAGCCTGCACTGGATCCAGGCAAGTTGTGAGTTCTATAAAATCAGAAACCCGTTTCGTTACTGCTTTCTCCATAACTTTACAGATAAATGGCAACTTCGATGCTGGTCTGAAATTAGAGCACAGTCTAGGATCTGAACCTTCCTTCAGAACAGGAGCGATGACTGCTGTTTTATATACGTCCGGTACCATGCCCGTACCAAGTGAGCAATTAACCAGGGCTGGCAACCAGGCCAAAGCATTATCTGGACTGTTCCTAATCAGCCAGGAAGGCAAGGAGCTAATAAAAAGTGGCATGGTCTCATTTGCCCTGCCAAAGATAACCATTCAAAATTCTCCAAAGCCCTGTTTCGTCCTTGTACCTGGAAATCTGATATGCCAGCAGCTTCTTCTAACAAATCCCTTTTCAGTTTCAAATTAGCTAATAAATTATCCACTTTTTTTTTTTTTACAAAAAAAAAAAACTCTGCCAAATTATCACTGTCTGTAATATCATCATCCATAATTTGATGTTTCCTTTGATTTCCTGCTCAGGATCTCATTATCCCAAGCAAGACTCTAGGATTGTGATGTGATAGGAGAGGGCTAGAATAGTGCAGTAGGATTCGATGTCCCCTGCATCTAGGGGCCACGGAGCACGAGGCAGAAGGTCCCCCCCTCCCCCGCTGTGTTTGGCAAAGGCGCCAGTGATTAGCACCCACAAGGAGACCTTTCCCTTACTCTTCCAGTGCTATGAGGCAGGCGTGGTGTAGCGCTGCCACAGTTGCACACAATCAGTCGATTTGAATCTCACTTAAATTTTCCAAAGCTCTAAGCACGCTGCATCCGTCAAGAGACCGTCCCTGCTCCGTGGAGCTTACTGTCTAGTCGGTGCCCAAAGACAGAGCAAATAAGAGGCTTTGGACCCTCCTGCTCATCCTCCTCTCTTTCTCTGGCTCTTTAGGGTTATTTTTCAGCTGCACATCTGACTCTAGGAGGGATTTCAGGACAGGCTGGGGGGAGGGGGGGGGGGAAGGTGTCGATTCTTCTCTTGACCTTTGATCTCAGTTGCCTCCCTGGGGGCATGGGGGAGTGGAGGGAGCCTGAGAGAAAGGGGAGGGACATGCAGCTGTACCCCCTCGCCCTGAGGGGAAGCGTATTGGGGAGGTGGGGGGAGGAAGAGGACCTCGACAAAAAGAGCAAGGCAAGAGATATTAAAGCAAATCTCTTTCACTTGTGTTGCAGCGGAAGGTCAATGTACAGCAGGCTTGCAAGCTGGGAAAAGCTCTGTGCAGGTGATGAATCTGCCTCCTGTCCGATGCTGCAGGAAGGATGTTTTTATAGTGGAGGCAAGAGTTTTGTTAGAAGCAGTGCCGCCTTCTTGCACTTCTGTCCAGTGAAAAGGATCCCTCCTGCTATCTTAAAAGCCACCCTCTTCCCCATCCCCCCCCCCTGCAGCCACACCCACTTGAGGGACAAGGGTGGCTCTGAAGTTGACTACTCAATTCGGCCTGAATTCAGACAAACAAAAGAAAAGCCAGCACAGGCACGAGTCTCTACGGGGGCCCAGGGGCACTAGGCCTCCCCCCCTCCCCCCCCCCCCCCCCGCCCTGCACCCAGCTGGCCTGAAAATCATTTTGGAGCAGGAGAAAAATCAAATCTGTTCGGTGCATTTTTCACGGGCCGTGAATGATCGCCTAAGGGAGAGAGACCTTAGTTTATTAGCTTGTAAGCTCTATAGAGCAGGGACTGGCGCTTTTTGTGTGTCTGTACAGCACTGCGTGTGTCGTGTAGCGCTACAGAAACGTTAAGTAGTAGCAGTAGTGGCCTGGAAAACGTCTAACCCAAAACGTGCATTAGCCTTCTAAAAGTACGTTGGGATTAAGGGGGGGGTGGGGGAGACCCCCTTGGTGGTACCATCCCCATAGTCACTTATCTGCGCCTACTACCATGGAGTACTCTTAATCCAGACATCATCCCCTGACATCTCTTTGAGCGTCGCACGGCTTAATTTAACCTGCCAGTTGGGAAGGGCACCCAGCAGCCGAGCAGGTGGAGGCCTGCGCTCACATTCCAGCACCCAGTGTTTCTGCAGTAATTTCACAGCAGTTGAAATGAGTTGGACCCCCAGGTAACCGTGCAGAGGTTCGAGGGCATGCTCCCCGGTCCTGTATGGGACGAGCGAGGCGAGCAGGCCACCCCACCTCCGAGAGCGTAGTTTGAAAGCAGGGAGCTTTCGCTCTCTCTCTCTCTTTTTCGCAGTGCCATGCTGCAGTGATGTTCAGTTCATCTGCTTTGCCTTCATCTTTTCTCTTTGTCATGGATTTCTGAATCGGCTATTGCCCAAGCGCTAGGCGATTTACAAATAAACGTGCATAATAATAGCAGGAGTGTACAATAAACCACACACAAATGAAAACAAGTACACGTACTTTTATCTCTGGGGTGGTTTTTTTTTTTTTTTTGCATCCCCAGGGTCCACCATGTATGCAGAAGACCTCCTCGTTCTCTGTCAGTGCTTACCTGCAAAGAAATATTTCCCACCGCAAAGGAGCACTCAGAGGGTTGAGCTGGTGCATAGTTTCTTCCAACCAGGCTATAGTGCTTAACTATAGCACTCTACGCGCTCAGAAGGAGGAAAAGAGCTTTCATGCAGGTCATGGAAAATATCAGTCTGCCTCCCTGTGGATTGCAGTCAGAAAGTGGGCAGCGTGTGGCTCAGGTTTTATCAGCACGGATTATCTCAGGGCCAGCGCAAAGGCCAGGCGAGAGACCCAGATTGCATTCCTGGCCCTGGCACCTATCACAGTCCCGGGGGGGTCCCAGCCATCCTTTAAGAGTGACCACTGCTGGCTGGCTCAAGAACGCCCAGGCCAGGTCCTGGGGGGATCTGCAGGCCCCTGCTACCCTAGATAGGAAGGAAAAGGAAAGAGAATTAAGGAAGCCACAAATCTCGGCT
Source organism: Rhinatrema bivittatum (assembly GCF_901001135.1). NCBI lineage: Eukaryota > Metazoa > Chordata > Amphibia > Gymnophiona > Rhinatrematidae > Rhinatrema > Rhinatrema bivittatum. The sequence goes on along the minus strand of NW_021821132.1, from coordinate 20,128 downwards.
CGTGATGCTTGGCTAGTGCAGCACTTCCCAGCCTTTTGCCCGGAGACCCATTTATCCAGGTGGCTTTTCAGGATTGTCACAATGAATATGCATGAGATAGATTTGCATGCACTGGGTCTGCAGTGTATGCAAATCTGTCTCATGCATATAGGAATATAACAGCAGGATAAAAGACCATATGTGTGTGGTCCTTCTCGTCTGCCTATTACAGATATCCTGAAAACCAGAGCACTTAGGTGCACCTCCAGCAGAGGGATGGGAAACACTGGACTAGCACATAAATCTATGGTTTTAGACCCCCCTAATCTCCATCTCTTGCCGTTGTATGCATGTTCTGATTTCCCCAAGTACTTGCAGCAGAGTAAATCCAGGACTGGCTGAACCCAGAGCTTCAGGGTGCCTAGCACCGGCCGGACCCACTCCTCGGCCCCTGCGAGTGTCCCTGGCACATTTCGCACGGGTACCTGGCATAGGACTCCTGCGAAGGGGAGAATGATGGGGCCCGGGTGCACGCTTGCTGCTCCTCTGGGCTCCCTCCTCGTTGCAATGGCCCAGTCAGACCAGTTTAGTAAGTGCTAGCGTCAGGAGGATGATAAAGCCACTCCCGCAGGCTCCATGCCTGTAGCCAGAGGAGAAAAAAAAAAATCCAATGCATTTTGAGGGGGAAGCCACAGCCTTCATGTTGTGCGTCAAATACATTGCCCGAGCTATTTTACAGACGGTGATGGCCGGGTGATTATTTTAAGCTTGTCAACGTCTCCATCCTGGGAAGCTGTCAGGTGGACCTGAAGGTCGGCTTGAGAGTAATATCATGCACCCCAGAGGTGGCTGCATGCAGCGAGTGCCATGCTTAGTGCCTGTTGCCATGCCCTGTCATACTTGTAGTGCTTTACTTGGTTTTAATTTTCCCCAATTTAAAACCTGGAGAACAGGAATTGGAAAACATTGAGATGGAAGCTAAAAACCATGGAAACTCTATAGCATGACTGCTTTGCCACGTTATCTGGATTGTTCACACACCCACACCGCTGGCAGAAAATGAGTGACCTGGTGGTTAGGGCACTGGGTTTGGAGACGAGTTCAAATCCCACGCCCCCCACCTTGTGACCTTGGCCAAACCCCGTTATCTCCCCTTGCCTCAGCTACCCACTTTGGGAAGAAGATCTAGTGTACCTGAATTACAAATAATGCTGCAAGCGAGCACAAAATCCAAATGATAATTGCATATATACAAGTTCTACAGCAGTTTGCAGATTAACAATAAACTTGAGAAAAGTAGGAGGAAGTTGTGTGCACTGCTGATAGCTCCAGCTAAATATTGCAAAAAGCAAAAATAAATAATGCCCATTGTTGTTATGGACAAGAAAAGTATCTGAAACGCTCTTCTGAATAATGATCAGAATTTGCTGTGCCTCAGGATATTTCAGTTCTTGGCCAGGGTGGGTTTTTAACCCTGGGGGAGCAAAGAGAGGCAGCGCGCGAGCACAAAGCCACATTCACGGGCTGTACCAGAAGGACTGAGAGGCAGATGGGTGGACAGGGGGACGAGAGACAGATGAAGCCTCGGAGACAGCAGGACAGGCAGCAGCGAGAGCCGGAGAAAGATGGATGGCACCCCACGGAGGGATACGGTGGGGTGCAAGGAGGAAGGGTGCCTTGGACCCCCCAGGGGCTATCATGACCAGGGGCCCCTCCCTATTCCCACTCACAGCCTGCAGTAATAGACCCTTAGCCTTAATCCAACCCAGTATGGATCCTCTCTAGGCTTTGGGCCTCAGGTGACTGCCCCACACGCCACCCGGCTTAATTTATTGTTGGATGAACTGGGGGTGGGGGGTGGGGAGAGATGGCAAGGAAGAGGTGGCTGGGGTGCATGTTAGACGGAGAGAAGAAGAAAGTGAGAAACATGTTTCAACAATCACAAAACAAGACAAAGAGATGGGAAGGGAAGGGAAGACAGATGGATGAATGTGAGGGTTAACACTGTCCGAATCTGAGGTACAGAGAGAGGGAAAGAGGAAGCTGGACCAGGAGCTCTCAAAGTAATTAGTTTGGATAAGATCAGGGCAGACTCAATGAGCCCAATGGTGTGATCAGTGGCTGCTGGTGTTTGGATTGTGTGTGTATGGAGGTGGGGAGGGGGACACGGAGGGAGGGGGGACCAGGGGGGGGAGGGTGCATGAAAGGAGAAAGCCTCCTTCCAAAACCTGTCAGCAAAGGCAGTGACAGATTGTCAGGGTATGGAGCACGGGGACCTTCTGTCACCTAATACAGACACAAAACCTGGAGTCAATAAAACAAGAAGAGAGGGGAGCTGGGGGGAGAGCGAGGACATTCTGTCCCCATTATACTCGCAGGCATGGAGAGTCCATTATGGGGAGGGGACGGGGGGGGGGGGGGGGGGGGGGATAATTAGGCAACGAGAGAGTCAGCAGAAAACGCATGCATGCCGCAGGGGGGAAAGCGGCTGCTAGGAGGGCACCCAGAAAAACCGGATGGGGTGGACCTTTTTTTTCCCCGGGGGCTACAAACCACAGCCTCTGTGCTGCACAGTTCCAGAGCCTGCTTTCATGCAGACTTCTCCATCTGACAGATTGGAGGCCTGCAAAACCGAAAAACAACAACAAAAAAAAACCCCCCTCAACATCAAGTAAGGAAATTCAAGATCAAAAGTATCCCAGTGGGGCAGAGGCTTCCAGCCAGGCCAGTCCCATGGCTATTTTTCCTATCCTGGAGCAGGGGAAAGGGAGTACCTTTCTGGCTGGGACGGCCAAATAAACCAACTTCCGCCCCTTCCCTTACCATGTTCTCTAGGTTGGTCAGGCTGCCTCTATCCTGGAGCATCCATTTCTCCTCCAGGGGGAAAATTCTGGTTGGTTTGAGATGAAAGTCGTCAGGATTAGTGTCTGGGAGAGGTGAGGGAAAGGATTACAATTCACAATGCAGCCAAAGAAACAGGAATGCAAGGGATTTCTGTCACGCAGACCTGGCATTATCAGTAGCATGCAAAGATGAGGGCATGTAAAGAAGAGTGGTAGAGCACAGCAGGTGGGGGAATCACTGAGGTCCTGAAGCAAAAGACATTGGTCAGTGCTAGTGACAGAGATAGGGAAAGAGGCTTCTCAGTCAGTGCTGGTGTCAGAGATAGAGAGGATCCCTTAGTCAGTGCTAGTGTCAGAGATAGAGAGAGGGGCTCCCTCAGTCAGTACTGGTGTCAGATAGAGAGAGGGGATCCCTCAGTCAGTGCTAGTGTCAGAGATAGAGAGGATCCCTCAGTCAGTGCAGGTGTCACAGAGAGAGAGAGGGGATCCCTCAATCAGTGCTAGTGTCAGAGATGGAGGGGATCCTTCACTCTTTGCTAGTGTCAGAGATAGAGAGGATCCCTCAGTCAGTGCTGGTGTCAGAGATAGAGAGGATCCCTCAGTCAGTGCTGATGTCAGAAATAGAGAGAGGGGATCCCTCAGTCAGTGCTAGTGTCAGAGATAGAGAGGATCCCTCAGTCAGTGTTAGTGTCAGAGATAGGGAGAGGGGCTCCCTCAGTCAGTGCTGGTGTCAGAGATAGAGAGAGGGGATCCCTCACTCTCTGCTAGTGTCAGAGACAGAGAGGATCCCTCAGTCAGTGCTAGTGTCAGAGATAGGGAAAGAGGCTTCTCAGTCAGTGCTAGTGTCAGAGATCGAGAAAGGGGATCCCTCACTCTCTGCTAGTGTCAGAGATAGAGAGGATCCCTCAGTCAGTGCTAGTGTCAGAGATAAGGAGAGGGGCTCCCTCAGTCAGTGCTGGTGTCAGAGATAGAGAGAGGGGATCCCTCAGTCAGTGCTAGTGTCAGAGATAGAGAGAGGAGATCCCTCAGTCAGTGCTAGTGTCAGAGATAGAGAGGATTCCTTAGTCAGTGCTAGTGTCAGAGATAGAGGGGATCCCTCACTCTCTGCTAGTGTCAGAGATAGAGAGAGGGGCTCCCTCAGTCAGAGCTAGTGTCAGAGATAGGGAAAGGGGCTTCCTCAGTCAGTGCTAGTGTCAAAGATAGGGAGAGGGGATCCCTCAGTCAGTGCTAGTGTCAGAGATAGAGAGGATCCTTCACTCTGTGCTAGTGTCAGAGATAGGGAGAGGGGCTCCCTCAGTCAGTGCTAGTGTCAGAGATAGAGAGAGGGTATCCCTCACTCTGTGCTAGTGTCAGAGATAGGGAGAGGGGCACCCTCAGTCAGTGCTAGTGTCAGAGATAGAGAGAGGGTATCCCTCACTCTGTGCTAGTGTCAGAGATAGAGAGAGGCGATTCCTCAGTCAGTGCTAGTGTCAGAGATAGAGAGAGGGCTCCTTCAATCTGTGCTAGTGTCAGAGATAGGGAAAGGAGATCCCTCAGTCAGTGCTAGTGTCAGAGATAGAGAGGGGCTCCCTCAGTCAGTGCTAGTGTCAGAGGTAGGGAAAGGGGATCCCTCAGTCAGAGCTAGTGTCAGAGATAGGGAAAGGGGATCCCTCAGTCAGTGCTAGTGTCAAAGATAGGGAGAGGGGATCCCTCAGTCAGTGCTAGTGTCAGAGATAGTGAGGGGGCTCCCTCAGTCAGTGCTAGTGTCAAAGATAGGGAGAGGGGGTCCCTCAGTCAGTGCTAGTGTCAGAGATAGAGAGAGAGACTCCTTCACTCTGTGCTAGTGTCAGAGATAGGGAGAGGGGCTCCCTCAGTCAGTGCTAGTGTCAGAGATCGAGAGAGGGTATCCCTCACTCTGTGCTAGTGTCAGAGATAGAGAGAAGGGATCCCTCAGTCAGTGCTAGTGTCAGAGATAGAGAGGATTCCTTAGTCAGTGCTAGTGTCAGAGATAGAGGGATCCCTCACTCTCTGCTAGTGTCAGAGATAGAGAGAGGGGCTCCCTCAGTCAGAGCTAGTGTCAGAGATAGGGAAAGGGGATCCCTCAGTCAGTGCTAGTGTCAGAGATAGGGAGAGGGGCTCCCTCAGTCAGTGCTAGTGTCAAAGATAGGGAGAGGGGATCCCTCAGTCAATGCTAGTGTCAGAGATAGAGAGAGGGTATCCCTCACTCTGTGCTAGTGTCAGAGATAGAGAGAGGGGCTCCCTCAGTCAGTGCTAGTGTCAGAGATAGGGAAAGGGGATCTCTCATTCAGTGCTAGTGTCAGAGATAGAGAGAGGGGCTCCCTCAGTAGGTGCTAGTGTCAGAGATAGGGAAGAGATCCCTCAGTGAGTGCTAGTGTCAGAGATAGAGGGGATCCCTCAGTGCTAGTGTCAGAGATAGAGCGAGGGGATCCCTCAGACAGTGCTAGTGTCAGAGATAGGGAGAGGAGCTCCCTCAGTCAGTGCTAGTGTCAGAGATAGAGAGAGGGCTCCTTCACTCTGTGCTAGTGTCAGAGATAGGGAAAGGAGATCCCTCAGTCAGTGCTAGTGTCAGAGATAGAGAGGGGCTCCCTCAGTCAGAGCTAGTTTCAGAGATAGCGAAAGGGGATCCCTCAGTCAGTGCTAGTGTCAGAGATAGGGAAAGGGGCTCCCTCAGTCAGTGCTAGTGTCAAAGATAGGGAGAGGGGATCCCTCAGTCAGTGCTAGTGTCAAAGATAGGGAGAGGGGGTCCCTCAGTGAGTGCTAGTGTCAGAGATAGAGAGAGAGGCTCCTTCACTCTGTGCTAGTGTCAGAGATAGGGAGAGAGGCTCCTTCACTCTGTGCTGGTGTCAGAGATAGGGAAAGGGGATCCCTCAGTCAGTGCTAGTGTCAGAGATAGGGAGAGGGGCTCCATCAGTCATGGAAGCCCCTTATTTCATGCAGATGAGATATCACTTTCCCCAGTATAGCTACAGCTAGAAAGCCCATAAGAGTGAATAATTTCTGTTTCTCTTCTAGCTCAGAGAAGCTAAGGGCCTGACTGCCTTCTACAGGTTGGGCATTTCAAGGGTTAATGCCTTCTGCTCTCCCTGATAGAACAGACCCGTATGAGTCCCTGGCGAGTTTATGCAATATGCTGCTTTTTCTTCTGCCCAACTCTTTCTCTCTCTCTCTAATTCTCTCTCACTCTCTAATTCTCTCTCACTCTCTCATGTTTCCTAATTATTTGAGAAATGGCTCCCACTGAAAGAAAGTTCTCCCTAGCACCATGCTGGCACAGTAGGTCAGGACTGGGTCAGGGGTGAGAGTGCCCCTCCGTAACAGCATGCTGGACAGTGCTCAGTACTGGGCCATAAGAACGTAGGAAGTGCCGGGCTGTGTCAGTCCAAAGGTTCACCGAGCGCAGCCTCCTGTCTCCCACAAGCACCCGGCAAATCCCAATCAGTAGATCTGGTTCCCTGCTCCTCACACCAAGGATAAGCTGTGCTTTTCCCCCCAAGTCCACCTGGCTAATAATTTATGGGATTTGCCTTGACCACATCCTCCGGCACCAAATTCCACAGCTTGATTGTACATGCAGTGAAAAAAATATTTTCTCCGATTTGTTTTAAATGTGCTGCCTGTTAGTTTCATGCAGCGTCCCCTGGTCCTTGCGTTATCTGAAAGGGTAAATAACCGGTCCCTTATTTATCTGTTCCAATCCTCTCGTGATTTTATAGACCTCTCTCATATCCTTTCTTGGGCATCTTTTCTGCAAACTGAAGAGTCCTAACATTTAGCCTTTCTCCATAGGGGAGATGTTCCATTTTTTTAATCATTTTTCTCACCCTCCTCTGCACCTTTTCCAGTTCCACTTTGTATTTCTTGTGATGGAGGCGACCAGAACTGCACACAATACTCAAAGTGTGGTTGCACCATGGACCTATACAGCGGCAATTTGATATTCTGTTTAATTCCCATTCCTTTCAATCCTTACCACCCTGCTGGGTATTGGATCTGTACCAGCTCAGAAAGAAGTTTGCCCCTAACACCATGCTGGGACACTGGATCAGTACTGGCTCAGAGGGAGCAGTGTCCCCTAACACCATGCTGGGACACTGGGTCAGTACTGGATCAGAGGGAGGAGCGTCCCCTAACACCATGCTGGGGCACTGGGTCAGTACTGGCTCAGAGGGAGGAGTGTCCCCTAACACCATGCTGGGACACTGGGTCAGTACTGGATCAGAGGGGAGAGTGTCCCCTAACATCATGCTGGTACATTGGGTTAGTGTTGGCTTTCAGGGCCACTCAGATTCTGGTTTGGTCTGAACATGATGCCTGCATCAGTAGCTTGTGGTAGTGTGTTAAGGAAGCAACAATAATTCTGCCATCTCTTTCTAATTTAACGTCTCTTTAGTACCTTCCCAGGACCTCAGCAGACACTTCCTGAGCCCTTTCCTCTGTTTCCACCTGTAATTCTCTCCTTTAGCTGAAGTGGAGGTCATGCCTTTGTGATACATTCATTGGAGAGGTGAGGAAGTCTGCCAGCATACTCCTCCTTCAAGGTGGCCGAAGACAATTCATTCTGCAGTGTGCAATCATCAGTTTCTGCCGGAAGTAACATGTAGGAGGCCTATATTTAATAACGACTTCTCTGGCGAGTAAAGGGTCCAAGCAACTGAAGGGGGCAGACTGGCACAGGGACATGGATAAAAGGCTAGGGTTCGGGCCCCAGCGAATGAGAGCCAGAGACGGGGGGGGGACATCCCAGTCCCACTCGGAAGACCACCGGCCCCTCCGCTTACTTCTCTCCTGGCCCTCTCTCCCCATCCTGTGGTGGGCAGCCTTCCCCGCACTAAAGCCCCTGCACCAGCTGTGGAAGCAGGTGCTCCTTCCCCGCCTCTGTCCCCCCCCCCCCCTCTTCCCTATAGCCCTGCTGGCTAGCAGAGAGGTGTCAGGCTGCGGGAGCCCGGGCGAAGAGGGAATGAACGAAGGGAAAACTCAGAGCACCGACTGCAGAAACAAATAAATAAACAGGGAGAGGAAAAATGAAGATGCCCCGTGGGGACTAGAACTCAGCTGACGAGGTTAGCTGTGCTCTCTGTAAATACAGAAAGCTCTGGTTGTGTGTGTGTGTGTGTGTGTGTGTGTGTGGCGTGCGCGCGCGCATGTGTTCGTTCGCTTTCAGGGTGGGTGATGTTATTGCCACAAGCTCATTAGGGCCAGATATTGTTTTGTAATCGGTGCCATGGCAACCCTGATGCGAGCTGATATTCACCACCTGATGCCCCCTCGCTCTCCCGTCCCCCAGCCACCAGCACTACCACCAGCTTTCTTCCACTTTCCAGCCCTCATCTTCATTCTTTGCTCTGGCTCCGAGACCGTCCACGGGTTGTAGTGGGGGGTGGAGGGGCCAGAGATTGGGGGTGGGGGCCCATGAGAAGTTCATCCAGATGTGTGGGCATCGCTTAGGGACCTATGACAGAGATGGGGGGGGGGGGAGAAGGCCAGGGGCATTCCTTCTAATGTATCCATGCATGGGACTGCGGCTGTCTTGGTCCCTTCTACGACACGCTCTGGGATCTGCGGAAGGCTGGGCCACGATGAAGGCTATCGCCCAATGCCTTCTGGTTCTGTGTGGCATGAGATCGGTCTTCTGATGCTGAATCTGGAAGTGAGAACTGCTTCTGACTTTGACGAAACCCCTGCCTTTTGTTTCATCATCTTCTCTGAAATGCACAATGTCTGCGCTCACAGTTTTCAGCTCTCCAGAGTCTGTCCCTGCTTTATAACTTCCTTGTGCTTTGATGTCTCTGGTTCTCCAAAGGATTGTCCGATTTTGCAGAGGGCTGCCTCTCATCTTGCACAGGGCTGTCTCTCTGATTCGGTGGAGGACTGTCTTTGATTCTCCAGAAGACTGTCTCTTGTTTTGAAGAAGGTTGTCTGATCTTGTAGGGGGCTGTCTCTGATTTGAAGAATCCTGACTTCCATTCTGGGGAGGATGGTCTCGGATTCTGCGGAGGTCTGTCTCTGATTTTGACGGGCTCTGTTTTGATTGTATCTGATTGAAGTCTCCATTGGAGAGTTCCCCTAAAACAATGACTGACTTATAAACTTTTCTTTTTTTTTCTGGGTTGTGACTCAAAGGATATTAAGAAATCGAAACTGAATGTCACCTCACTGTATAATTAACGATGATGAATAATTTATTAATTTTTATTAGGAACATTTTTAACGCTTAAAGCGTTGCGATATCAATTCCAATCTGTAAAGAAAGTCAAGGGATATGAAGACTGGGGAGGGTGGCCATCTTTGCTCCTGAGCACCTCACAATCCCATGATGCACTTCAAGTGATGATGTCACACAGGCCAGTGCTGGGGAAAGTGCCTATGAAGGTCACAAACAGGTCAATCCAGTAAAGTGCGGCCGCGTTTACCCCCCGCTCCTAACCCGCTTTCTACTCACTTTCCGGCCGCGTTAGCCCTTCCTGCGATCCACAATCCCCTTTAACCTACTCTTACCGCATCCTTAAATCCCTGGGTAACCCTTCCGCACGCGGCATGTATATTACATGTAAACGATCGAATTAGCTATTCCCTACCATCCAGTAACGCGCACCCCGACTATCGCTTTTTTTACCCTGCCGTTTTGCCGCGCGTTTAACCTGCTAACTTACCGTCTACCCTTACCCTGCGTTAGAGGCAGGGGTAAGGGTAGGTGGCAAACTTTCCCCCAGTCCCCCGCTCACCTGCCCTGGCTGCGTCCATGGGTGCTGGTTTCCGGGGCAGCCCTGTAACCGTCTGATACGAGACTATTTTAGCCCCAGTCCTCTCCCCTCCTCCCGAAGCAACTCGTGAAAAAAGCGAAAAAAAAAAAAGCGAAAAAAAAATTGCAAGAGAGAGAGGGGAGAGAGGACGGGCAAGCCTACGCTAGGGACTGCCAGTCCTCTCTCCCCTCCTCCCGAAGCAAGAAGGGGAGAGAGGACTGGCAGTGTAAAGCGACAAAGCAACTTACTTTTTTTGCAGCCCCCCTCCGGAGACGGACATCGGCGACGAGGGACCGTGGCTCCCCTGCCTTTAGCTACCCGCGAAGATGGATGCCTGCATGGGCGAAAGCGGCCCTTGTTCATGCAATTGGGCCGCTCAAGGCGTGACGTCACGACGTTTGGCGTCACGGCATGTGACGTCACGTCTTGAGCGCCCAATTGCACGCCCAGGGGCCGCTTTCGCCGTGCGATGCGTCTATCTTCGCGGGCAGCTGGAGGCAGGGGAGGGGAGCCGTGGTTGTCCTCGCCGATGTCCGTCTCCGGAGGGGGGCTGCAAAAAAAGTAAGTCGCTTCGTTGCTTTTCACTGCCAGTCCTCTCTCCCCTCCTCCCGGAGCAAGGCTGCTTTTCGCGCCTTGCTTCGGGAGGAGGGGAGCGAGGACGGGCAATCCCGAGCGTAGGATTGCCCGTCCCTCCCCTCTCTCTTGCTACTTTTTTTTTTTTTTTCGCTTTTTTTCCGCTATTGTTGCTTGCTTCGGGAGGAGGGGAGAGAGGGCTGACAATCCCGAGCGTCGGAGAACCGTCCACTTCCTGGTACCTGTCATTTGAAATGACAGATACCAGCGTGTCCGTGAAGCGTTAGGCCTGCGCACCCAGGATACTGTATAGGCGCTCTATCCAGTAAAATGGGTTGCGCGGGCCTAACGCTTCACGGACGCTTCTTAGACGCAGCTTGCATTTGCAAGCTATTTACATACAGGATCGAGCGGTAGGTGAGCTGCACTGTGCGTGCGGCAACCGCGGGTGCACCGGGCACTAACGCAGCTCTTCCTACCACTCCTTATTGGATTGACCTGAAAGAGAGGCTTAATTGTGGGGGTGACTGCAGCTGCCTGAGAAGGACATTGGGCCAGTGCTATTGAATTGTACCAAGGTTCCTCTCATGATTTCCGCCAGCGATAGGAGTGACTGCTACTGGATGCCACCACCTAATAGCCAGATTTTCAATATCAAGGCCCTGAGGCACGGCTACCTGAAATGGAGTCCAGCGTGACTCGGAAATATCATGCATGAGTATGTAAGCCCTTGGATATGGCGTTCTAAACAGGCAAAAAGAGAAAATAAGTTATTCATTCCCAGGGGTCATTTTTGCTCTCCTCGAATGGGACTCAGAGGTTGAACGGGGTTCTAAGGCACGTGTACTATTGGCCGCGGGGAAGAACGCAGCATGCGTGCGTTGAATTTTCAAATATCCGTGCCCTGATATGCACCCCCCATGCCTTCTATGTTTATTTTCTACTAATTTGGGTCTGTGAGTGTGCAAGGCTGCGTGGGCGTCCATGTGCGACGGAGGGGGGGGGGGCGTCTTGCCGTCCCCCCAACGCAGCTATAGTTTGGTATTTCTGTCCTGTTTCTGACTTTTTTTTTTTTCCTTTCCTTTCAGAAAGTGGAGCTGGAAGCCCGAAGTTGAACCGGAGCAAAGCAAATACCGGCACTGGTTCAGCCTTTCCCTCGCGGACGTGGAGCCAAGTTGCTCGGTCCTTGCCTTTTGGAACGCCGCCCTCCTTAATAAACGCGCGATACGAATATAAACATCCCCGGCCATTTAATTAACTAATTATTCAGTTCATTAAACGCATCCCCCGCCTTTGCACTGAGGCGCTGCCGGTGGATTACCAGCACGTGACATCCAGTATGAAACCAGTTGACCCAGGCCATAACCCCCGCTAGGATGAGAATGCTAAGCTGGCCAGTCAAATGGGCTTTCCAGAGTCGCCTAAACTTTAAGGGCTTTTTAAAGCGACTACTGTTCCATACGGAGGCATTCATCGAGGTTTTTGCTCCGCTGCAAAAGTTCTTTCAGGATTCCCCACCCCATCAAAAACGCTGGGATATTTTTCACAGAGAAATCTAGGACCCTGTTTCCCCGCTGGCAGGAAAGCCAGTGGCTTTATAACGCGCCTCCTCTGGTATTCTTACTTTTGCCTCGGCTGAAGGGTAAAAACGCTGGTGGAGGCTGGCACCATTGGCACCCCCCCCCCCCGTGAGCTTTGCATGCCAGGCGGCCCGGAGTGACCAGGGAAGAGTGGCCAGCGCTAGCTCCGGAACTTCAGGCTCCCTGCCAAGGAGGATTCTCTTCTAGTGCCCCAGCTCTCACTTTCCCCGTCTCACGCTTTCCTTGCTGGATAAAGCTCATCAGACAGATGTAGCCAGTGCTAAAGTGAAGGCCCCCCCCCCCCCCCCCCCAGCTATCTAAGGCTCTCTTCTTTACGCCATGGGATTAAAAAGTGTAAATAAAGAGGTAGATCAGGATAGGCAGAGGCAGGAATACGCAAGGAGGTAACTGGGGGGTGCAAAAAGATGCAATTCCAGCCCATCAAATGTCCGTTACACTGGCTCTGGCGCAAATGTCCGAGCGTAGCGCCCCCTCCCCCCCCAGTTCAGACACTGGGCTGGTGGTTCTCTATGGGGGGGGGGGGTCCTCCATGAACAGTGCGGATTCACCTTCTGTTTCACTTCATCCAGCCGGGACGGGGTGCGGAGCAGAAGAAAGGGGCAGCACAACTGTGAGCGGTATCCTCACCCACCCCATTCCCTCTGGGGGGGGGGGGTGTGTGTGTTGTATTCTTTTCTCTCCTCCTCACGTTCTCCATCCCTCTGCTCTTTCTTTATGAAGTATGCAGGGTGAGCAGATGTCCCCCATGTCCCCAGCCACAAATGCACACACACACACACACACACTTCTCGTCACTCCCTCCCTCTCTCTGCTCTGTCTCCAGCCAAATAACCAAGTCCCTCCCCTCCTTTCATTCTCTCTTTCCCCCCTTTCTCCCTGGGGTTTTCCCTTTCCGCTAGCCAATGGACTCCCTCCCAAATGTTTAATATTTATAACACAAGGCACTGGCTGAACCAATAAAAATCCCTCCTGCCTTCCAGCAGGCAGTGTGGTGAGTGTGTATATATGTATGTACATATATATATGGGTGTGTGTATTTACTCATGGCTAGCTATAGATTTTCTAAATCCACACATGGGTCTGTGAGCGTGCAAGGCTGCCTGTGCGCCCGCCTGCAGGGCATGGGGCGTCTGTCACCGGCTTCGGAGAAGGCACCCGGCACCAGCTCCACGCGCCCACCGTGCCCGAGCCCACGGGGGCAGCCGGAGGAGGGCAACTTTCTCCGCCGCTGAAGGGACGCACCTTCTGCTGGATTATAAGGATCAAGAAATCCCCCCCCCCCCGAGTGACACTTGGCAGGGGCGAGTGAAGACTTGTCGGAGGTGAGTGAGGGCGGCAATGGGTAACATTAGAAATCATAATGTCATTTCTTGGATGAGCCAGCACGCAAAGCCCCTTCTGACGCTGCCTTTCCTGCCCTAATGGAAACGTCACAGCTACTGAGAAACTTTTTCTAATCACTTTCTATTGCTTTCGGGGTTTTTTCTCCCCACTTTTCCCTGTCTCTGTCTCTAATTTGCAGCTCTTTATAATATCCACCCAGCTGCCCACCGTGCAGACCACAGCTGCCTTTATGTACGAAGCGGGTTTGAAACTGGGTTAAAATTGCAGCAACCAAAAAACCATAAAAAAATGTAATGATCTTCAAACACCTTTGCCCCCCCCCCCGCTGCATTTTTTGGAGAAAGTGTGCCTGGGGGCTGAGCTGCGCCTGGACTCCCCTTCCCTCTCTCTGCTCAGGGCATTTAGCCGTTGAAACCGGGGGCTCTCTCTCCTCTCGTTGCTTTTTTTCCTGGGGTTTGTAGGCACATAGGGTCAGATGTACTAAAGGGTTCCCTCCCATTTTGTATCTATGGTAAAATGCCCAGCACACCTGGGCCCGTCCGCAGGCAGGGAGCTGTCCCAGCGGGATTTCCTGGCAGCACGCTCTCTCCAGCTAGCCTGTCCTTTGGGATCCCCCTCACCCTTCACCCTTCTCCTTGCCAACTGCACAAATACACCTTACACAGTCATTTAGCTCAGCGCCGTGCAAGATAATCCACATCCTTGGCGCACACAGGGAGGTTAAGCCACTTGTTCAAGGTCACTGTGTGGGTTGTGGAGGTCACGCTTCCAGGACCTCCAGAGAATGCTCCCAGGGATCCCCCCCCCACTCATCCCCTCCCGTGGCTTTTCTGTGTTTCTCTTCTCTCCCTGCTCTCCGCTCGTCACCCTTCCCGTCGCTTGACAGTTTAATGGATGTGTGGCCAGACCTGGAAGACATTGATGAGACCAGGACAAGGCAGTTCTGGAGCTAGTTTGTGGTCCCGGAAGTGATCCCAGTCTGTGTTCCCCGTGTAAGCAAAACCGCGTGCACACAAGGGGAGCTGGTACACTGGGGACAGTGATGGAGGTCTGCAGCCTTAAAGGGGTATGTGTGTGGGGATGTATGTGGGGATGGGGGTTATCTAACCTCTGCTCCAGATTTCTCAATGAAAATACCTGGGGAAAACCTTCAGAGGCAAAACCGAATTTAGAAAGAAGCGTCCTCCACGGCGAACCAGTCCGAATTTCACTTTTAGGTACCACAACTGTAACCGTGTCCAGAAACAAGCCACCTCAGGTTGCTATTGACTCCCTGCCGTAAGGAACGGGCTAATCCCGTCCTGGTTTTATCTCACCCCCACCCCCTGTCCCTGCATGCAGAGACTCAACTTCCCTAGAAAAAGCAACAGTGCACCTCCATGCATGCCACGGAGGAATGCCAGGACTGGGTTAGCCTGTCTCTTCTGCTATGGGCAATGTTAGCAATCTTACCTTGCAGTTGACAAGCTTCCTTCCCCCTTCCCCCTCCCCCCTCGCTGCCCCCTTCCACACTCCTACTGACATTTTTTGGAAATGCATTCACAAGAGGAGTTCCTGCCTGGTGGTTAGTGAAATGGACCAGGAAGCAGGGGCTCCCATCTCATCTTCCTCGCTGATAATCCCAGTGACTTTGGACAAGTCACTTTCCCTCCCATTGCCTTAGCAACACACCCAATGATAGGAAGCTCCTCGACTCAGGGACCCACTTGTAACCAACTCCTTTTTCCCCATAAAACAAAAAGGTTCTTTATGTCAGGGATTCACTTCCTCTAACGCATAGGACAGACGCCACCTCTGCTTGATGCTGCCATGACCGCACGGGTCGGTTGGTTGCTTTTTTGGGGGGGGGGGGGGGGGGAGGAGAGGGTGTAGTTTAGTTTAGCATGTCTGCCTCGTTTTGCAGAACTTCAATTGAGTTTTGGGCAGAAGTGTGAAAGTTAAGAACTTAGAACTTCTGTCCAAAGTCTCGTGGTCCGCCTGAATATGTAGAAGTGAGGGTCAATGATCAAGCTGTAGGACCTGACGAAGCCCTCGAAAGCCATCAGATTTATTAAGGATTTGGGGAAGGGGGGGGGGAGGGAGAATAGTTGCATGCGAACAGGGAGGTTACATAGCAAACACGCATGCGTGCACACGCAAAGATCTGGGAACACATATACGTAAACTAGTTATTGAGAACGCTATTGAGCAGCAGTGCCTGTAGGATAAATGCTATTACCCCTGCATCCCATGGGCCTTGCTCAATAAATATTTGTTTTCCATAGGCACAGACTGGAAGGGATGAAGTCATTTCTAAATAAGGCCCTGTGGGTTATAAAGAGGGTTTGCTGTAGTGGCAGTTCATCAACGGCACTTTCTCTTGTAAGCACTGCAAACCAACCCATTTCTTATAAAGAGGGGTGCATTATAGCAGGATGTGGCTACTGTAACATGGAGTGGATGAGATGGTATTTGCAGTGCAAGACCTTATTTCAAGGGAGTTGAGAGAGAGAGAGAGAGAGAAATTCTGTCCAATCCTAGGCGGAAAGGACAGAAACAGCAGCTATAGCGGCAAAATATGTCATGCCCTGCCACCAGGCCAGAAAACATAATAGAGGTGCCTGCACCCAGCGACCATCCTGCGGATGGCATGGAGAAAGCGAAGATCCTTAAGGACCAAGAGATGTGCTCAGAGACAAGGAAATGTGGCAGAAAGATACAGAAATCCTCCTGATCACGTTGGGTGCCGCAGGCCTGATTAGGAAGGATTTCCAAGTGCATCTTAAGCTGAAGCTTACACCCTGTGAACTCCAGAAGGAGGTGCTTCTTCCGGACAATGCAAGCAGTGAGAAGGGGCCTTAGCAGTAAAGCTGAGAGATTGGGATCATCTCCAACATACCCTGGTTTATGAATGAGGTTCATTCCTGTCGAATGCGCGCGCAGAACAAACCCATTTGCAGGCACCGGCCCGAGAGAATATGGGCCAGCACCAAAACCCAGGAACTGTGGTTGTTTCTTTTCTGTGCTTTGTAAATTCTTTCCTTTTACAACTTAAATTGCATTAACTTTGGCAGCACATGGGCAAGCTGTCGCTCCAATAAAGTTTGTTTGAATGTGGATTTTAAATTTGAAAGCTTTAAGCCAGAGAGAAATCTGATATACAAAGATTCAGTCAAACAGTCTTATTCCTTGGTTTTTATAATAAGAACAGCAAAGGACTATATTCAAAATAAAAGATTCTATGTATATATAAAACAGAATTACTTTCATAGGAAGGAGCATGCAGAAACATTGAGATCACATCCCTACAGGTGAAAGTTTTAACACTTTCTAGGAACCCATCGAGTGTACACAGCACCGTACCGGACAAGGGACGAGAAAGGCACCTGAAACCGAGCAAACATACACTAGGAACATGGAAAACACAGTCGTTCAGGGAACAGGCCAAGTCCCTGTTTCTGAAGGGCTTACAGTCGTAGTCAATAGACTTCCCTTGGTGAGCTCTTGAACCCTTTTTATTGGACCAACATAAGAACGCCCCAAAGGTGAAGCTGGACGTGACCCCACGGGTATCACAGACTGACGAGACTCTCTACCTGTTCCCGGGGGGGGGGGGGGGGGAAGATCTCTCCACAGAGGCAGAACCTGGATCCCCCTTCTCTCCCGCCCTTTGCAAACATTTCAACCCAAGGCAGCTGTGCCAAGTCCCATACTTCCAGGATGCCAAAAAACCCAGTGACATACGGGCTAATTTAATATCCCAAGCCCTCCCACCCCCTGCAGTCTGTCTCTCCCATCCACCACCTGTCGTCTCTCCTGAGAGCCAGGGGAGAAAAATGTCTTTTATTTACCATAATTTGCAGAATGTTTCTACCCGGCTCCCGGGCTTTCCATGAAGTGCATGCTGGCTGTCGTCCTGGGGGAGGCTTTTAGGTTTGCATGGTCACATTATTTTTTTTTTTTTTGAGAGGAAGGAGGGAACCTGGGTCCTTAGATGGCTTCTTAATTCTTTTCTCTCTTCCCTTCAGCCCTCTTTAATATCTGCTTTCTTGTTCTTCTCTTTCCAAGTCTTTAATCTGCTGTCTTTTTTTTTTCTTTTCCATGCCACAGTGATTTTCTCTCTCTCTCTCTGTCGCCTCTCTCTTCCTTTCCATAAGTTCTCAAATTGCCCCTTCTTCTCTTGTGCTTTTACATCCTCTGTATTTCATATTTTTCTTCTCTTAATTTCACCTTTTCCTAAAAAATGGAGAGGGAGGCATTGTGTTAACCCCAGGAGGAATAAAAGTAGCTACAGCTGAATCAGCAAAGGTAGCGAGGTAGAGCTGATGCCTTTATTAGTCTAATGAACGTTCAAAGATGCAGCTTTGGAGACTGCTGAGGTCCCTTCCTCAATGTCGGTTTTGGGGTTTTTTTAAAAGTCATTTTAACTTCATCATCATCATCAACATCGTTTTTTATTTCTAAAACCACCTGTTTATAAAAAAAAAAAAAAAAAAAAGAGCCAAAGGCAGCTTTACAAGTGCAGTATTAACACCATACACATTTCCAATTTATAATTAATAAAAACCTAACTGTAAAAAAAAAAATAAAATGTGCGGTGCATCCCAATGTGGAACTGCATCCAAGTTTCTGAAAGTCCAAATCAGAACGCTTTTCAACAGGCTTTTGAATCTGTCCATCTGTCTGTCCGCCTGTCTATTCGGCAGCGGCATGACTATGGCAAAACTGAACCGAATGGCTGCGAAACTGTGTGAAGGTCAACCATGGTCCTGGACTTTGCCCTGTTGAAAATGACCCCAAAACCTGATGAGGCTGAGGCCATTTTTAACAGGTAAAGGGTGGAAGATGCTCCAAAATACAGGCACAGTTTTGACGACCTTGTTAAAGAGAATACCCTGAGCTTGCACTATTGAAATACTGGAGGGAGTCAGTTGGTAGAATGGGAAGGCTTCTCTCTCAATGTTACTGGCCGCAAAGATTTACTATCGCTCAGTCCTGGAAACAGACACCCACTCTGGACAATCTTTTAGAAAACTGAATTGAAAGACTGAAGTATTCTTTTCAGGGTGTCACTCAACTATAAAACAATATTTGGTGAAAGTTTCTTTCTTATTCAATGCCAAAATTAATGAGAAATAATAGCATTAGGAGACCTATTTATTTATTTATTATTTATTTAAACATTTTGTATTCCGTTGATCTACCATCTCAGCAGATTCCAACAATACACTCATAATCAAAGTAAAAAAACATCAGATACAGTGTACACAAATAACATATAAATCAATCCAGTATAAAAGCAACAGACAATAAAGTAAGGAACATTTTAAATACTTAGGGGTTGCGATTGGTACATCATTCATAATCCATCACACTATTTGGTGGATCTTGTCCTTGTCATAATAGTAACTTGTTAACTATTTATGGGGAAAAAAAAAAAAAAGCAAATCCTCTCAAAAAATAGAATACAACATATTTTGGAAGGCAATGCATTTTTCCTTCCTAACTTTAAAAAAAATAGTTTTGTCACATTTTCTTTAGAAAGGAAAAAATATATATAAAATCACACACACACATATACAGTATATATTTAAATATAAAAACATAAAAAGTTAGAGTGAAATAAATAGTTCACAGCAGGGTGTCTTCAGTCCAAAGTATGCTTAACAATTCTATTGTAGGCAGCATCAACTGAACAAGGTGTCTGTCTGGTAGAACATTACTGTCCTTGGCTAAGTTTTTTCAGACTGATTTTCTGGAACCAACACAGATTTGCAAATTTCAAACCCCTCCTTTCTCCCAAAGAGTTCCCTTGTTGCTAAGGCAGGTTTCAGGTTAGCAGCAGCCCCTTGTGCCAGTGCACATAACTTGGATTTCCCGTCCAAAACATGTTTTATCCACTCAGTAATTACATAATGGCCAGGCAGTTCCTTATTCTGCTTCTCGTTCTCTGACTCCCCGTCTCCCATACTTACTCGCTATTAACTTGCCACTTTCACCGTCAATATTTCATTTAGGTTTAAGTGGAATAGGGAGAAAGTGGATGCAAGCAGTCCCCTTCTTGCCTTTTAATTCCTCTAACATTTTTATATTTCCCACATTCTTCGTCTCTCTCACACCCTTTATTAACAAAATTATGCTATGGGTTTTGTAAATGAATAAACAGGATATCACCTCTAATGAGCCTTTTATGCCATGTGATTGTCATTAAATATCTTTATGAAGGAAGCTATCTCTAACCAATTATTTGCTTTGAAATGTCTCAATAATCAAGAAACCAAGTTTTGTAAAGCACTTGTCATACAAACAGGATCCCAGCGCACTATAAAAAGTAATACTTCAGCAAGCCTTACTGAGCAGTCACAGCCAGGGGTGGACACTGGACGCTCTGCCCACTCAGTCATGGCGTCTGGAATTGACGAGAACTCTGACAGGGGGTATTATCAGTCTCTCTATTCCTGTGAAGTGAAGTACACTGAGGCACAGGGCCACATAGAGTGTCAGTGGCAGAGCTGGGGTTAGAACTGAAGCAACCGGGGAGTTAAGGCGACTTGTCCAGGGCCATGTAGAACGTCATGGCAGGGCTGGGATTGGAACTGAGGCATAGGGAGTGAGGTGACTTCTCTAGGGCCGCATAGAGAGTCAATGGCAGACTGGGATTCTTTACCTTCCTGAGGCACAGGAAGGTAAGTGACTCACCTCAGAGACAGAGAGTCAATGGCAGGGCTGGGATTAGAACTGGGCACAGGAAAGTTTAAAATGACTGTCCAGGGCCAGGTAGAGCGTCGATAACAGCACCAGGATTAGAACTGAGGCACAGGATGATAAAGTGTTTTGTCCAGGCCACAGGAGAGTCAGTGGCAGAGCAGGGATTAGAACTGAAACACAGGGAGTGACTTGTCCAGGCCGGGTCATACAGGGATGGGGTATATTTGAACTCAGAACATCAGGAGCCCTCCTGAATGAATTTTCCCTTTTTTTCAGCCATTCAGTCTCATTCTCCACAGCTCTCCCTTCACTGTCCTGCTTTTTCTCATTTAGTTGGAAGAGGTGTATAAAAATGTTTTTT